>NW_006800199.1:610690-697572 GCF_000485575.1 Poecilia formosa | reverse complement strand
GCCATGGTTTTCGGACTAACGGGCCATGGTTTTCGGACTAACGGGCCATGGTTTTCGGACTAACGGGCCATGGTTTTCGGACTAACGGGCCATGGTTTTCGGACTAACGGGCCATGGTTTTTGGACTAACGGGCCATGGTTTTTGGACTAACGGGCCATGGTTTTCGGACTGTGGGTGGAAGCCAGAGTACCTGTTGTGAGTTCTCATGGAGTAAAATGAAATTCTTAGAAAGGATTTTGTTCCTTGAAGCATTTGCATTCACCCAACCAATTCTGGTTGGTGAATGATCGGCCAGTCTTTCAACATGATCTGTTGAAAATGACACATACTAATCTGTAGGTGTCACATTAGTAGTGCACCCACTGCTAATCTGCATTACCATATGACCAGGACAGGGTTAACCAAATCTAGCAGTGGAGGAGAACACAAATGTAAAAGCGTGAATCTAATTTAGAAATATAGAATGAAAGTTCTGATTGCAAGTATACAGATTCATTATTTATCTTCACTTCCTCAGCCTTTTAACCTGTAAATAAGCAGATTTAAGTCAGCATACACTGGTGTTGTTGAATAGTGGTGCAAGCATCTGTTTAACAATGCACACACTGTTTCTGTTTGTTTACCATTCATAGTAGCGCTTAATGAGCCAGAAACCAGCGAGCTGAAGTATTTAGCTGTAGTTGCTTAAAACGTACACATTTTTGTTTAGTTTTTCTCATTCGCTTTACTGAGAAGTTGAATTTGTAATTAGACTTGTGTTCAGGTTTCTGAACGCACACACACGTCACAGTGTTGCATTTGATAGGACGCCGGCTTATTTGCGCTGGATTAACGACGACGCCTGACGGCGTTGTTCCACCACAGATCGGAACAGAACAGTCTGATGTCTTGTCATTTATCTTCCCGATGGAACCAGGAGAGCCTCAGCAATGAGGGGATACTCTTGTACTGCTGCTATGTCCCCCGAGACTTGTTGGTAGTATATTGTTCTCCGTGTTGGGGGTTTGCTTTTATATTTTACATCTGGCTGAAAATGAAGATGAATAGTTTTGATGCTTTATGTGGCGAGTAGGGAACGTTTTCTCCTTTCCCTTATTTATTTGCATATAAGCTAATTTTCCGTGCTCGTTTGCCCACGGGCGGCTGAAACGTATGTGTTTTTGTTTACTTTTCTGTTGATGCCCTGTTCGTTAGTAATAAAGCAGCAATTTAAATGAGCACTTATGTTTATGGCTCACTGTGAAGTTGCTCTTGTTCAAATAATGCCGGCTGGAGGTTTAGTGTTTGTTCTCGTTTTTCCATCTCTTGTCTTTCTGTAGAATATTTCTGTGTAATGATGTTATGAGTAAGGCAACACATTTAGAGTGAATCCTCTGGAAAGAGTGGGTGGAATTTGCAAAACATCAATTTTGCATGGAGTTCCCTGCGTTATTTTATAATATTTTACAGATTTTTGGCAGCAGAAATCCGGGTTTGTAAATAATTTTAAACGTTGCATCACTTTCGTGGCATTCATAATGTATTCTCTGTTACAAATCCGTTTAGCACAATTATGCACTTTCAAGCAAATCTTGCTGTATGAACGTTAGCTAGAAGAATGGTATTTCTGAAAGCTAATGTGGACACATCTGTTTGTACTTTGTTAGGATACGTCTTAAACCTTTAGTTGTTTGTAAAGAAACTACAGATTTTGCCTGATCTCATGGTTGAATCATTTTCCCCCTTGCACATCTATTTCCACTCAGTCTCATAGCCAACCCCCCTTAAAAATACATTCCTCAGAATGTTAAACATTATGTAAGACCATTTTTTTTCATATTAAAGTGTTATTTTCATATTATGGCTGTACAAACATGAGAAGCACTGCAGACAACATGCAATCTAGTCCTGAGTAAATATTTCTCAGAAGATTTAGAAGTGACGCCTTGTTCCCCCCCCCCCCAATATGCAAGAAAGATTATGTAAAAACACCCACCTTGTTCAAACGAGTGGGTGACAGAAAGGTGGACACTTTAGCGCAGACATTATCACTCGTGGCATTTCTACTTCTTATCTGATTTTGCTCTTTTGAGACGACTCCCATGCTTCAGAGAACATTTGGCAGGCTCTCTTCACTTCCCCCACATCTCCTGCAAGCCCTCAGATTATCAAAGTATCCAGTCTCCACGGAAAACAGAAAAGGGAGAATCTCCGGCAGATCTGGTTGCCCTGGCAACAAGATGTAAAGTCAGCTGCCCAGAGACACGGACAGAAACACGTAGCTGGAACTCGGCAGACAGCTGACCGGACCGAACACCTATCTGTCTCTGTCCTCCTGCAGGACGACCGGGGCGAGAGCGGTGTGAAATTATCCCACAGCTGAGAGCTGAACACGCTAAACTGAGAGCGGCGGGTCTTTGAACGCTTTCCTGCTCTGGACCAAATCTGAAGTAAAGCTGTGATTTAACTTTCCTCCGTTTCACCATAAAAGTTTTATACTGGTTTCGGATCCCCCAACTGTAACTTTTAATCCACAAATTAAAAGTTAGGATCAAGAAGTAAAGTGGCGTACAGCTACGGTTTTAAACTAGACCATAATGCGCTCCATTCTGAGCAGCAGGTAGTTAAAAGGAGTGAAAATTTGATATATTGTTTTGATACTTTTGTTTTTGGAGAACTTTTCCTACTCGTTTTCTATTTTATTTTGTTTTTTTCCTCATGAATTGTAAGATCTATTGTGCCTGACCGCTGTAAACGTAACGCTGAAAGAAAGTGACGTAGCATTGCAATGTCGATGTGTGCGATATTTATATTTTTCCAATTTTTGGGCTTTTATAACCAAAGTGTTGGAAAGTTGTGTTTTATAGACCATTTTATGACATCTTCTAGGTCTTACGATGAAGCAGTAATAGTTCATTTTACTGGAACTAAGGGGCCGAGCCCAAGTCAAATAGCCACACACCATAATCCTCTCGGCACCGAGTTGCACACAGTCGCTCCACAGTCGTGCAAGTGCAGTTTTCCTGGTAATTGCCAAACCTAAACTTCATCCTGCTGCTTTCCTTGAGTCGACACTTGAAACGGTGTACTGTAGATTGTAGCTTCTCATTGAAAGTCTCCCAATTATACACACATGAACTTTGAAACCAACACTTGGAAAGACTTTAACAGTGGGTTATCTTTACTTGCACATGTTCTGCTTTGCATTTAGCCTTTTTTTCTCTGAGCTGCTGTCACTCAGACCACATTTTGTCAGTGATTGTTAGGCTGAGCAGCTGAGTCCTTCAGTTTCTTCACATTCCTGCCAAGACGAAGTCAGTATCATGTGTTTCATTTTAAGAAGCTGTCAGAGTTGACATTTTCCTGCATCTATGTTGCTGTCAGCTCAGTAAAACATCATAAAACTCAACCTGACAGGCCTCAGGTTTTCTCTTTTTGCAGCAGCAGGTTTTTCTGTTGCTCCGTCAAAGAGAAAACAGATGTGCTAACGTGAGATGAGCCAGTGTGGCAATATGATTAATTAAAAAGTTTCCACTGTTTAGCTTGACATCTTCATAAAAAAAGAACACAAAACAAACAAACAAACAAAAAAAAACAGTCAACACACTGTCATATAGACTGTGTCTTAATGTTTCTCCAGGTCAGATCAGCATCCAGAGTCCAGAAAACTAAAAAAAATGTATCTTTAATTGACCCGTCAATGGTTGAACTGGTTTATTCTTCAGGCTGTCGGTGACTTCGCTGTAAGCTGTTCTGCCGCTGACAAGAAAACCTGCCTTGTTTGCAGAGAGATCCTTTGATCCGGTTTCTAATATGGTGACAAGTTGGACACGAAAATACCTGACAGTGAAGTTACAAAATGTGAAATGCAGCAATATAATTTGTCATGGAAAATAGGAATTGAGATGAATTATTCAAATCTAACAGTTATGCAGAATTGCAGCAGAAGTCCATCATTTGTCACTATTGAATCAAACTATTTTCATTTTTTATGGGGAAATGCTAGTTTTGATTGTCGAAATCTACCATTTAGATAGATATTATCTGTATTCAGAGGGTTGATCACATGTTAAGTTACCTTATTTTAGTTTGACTGATATATCAGAGTAGTATGGGCAGAGGAACTTTTTCCACTTCAAACGTATCCGTTAATTATATTTAATGAAATGGACATCAGTAATACGTAGTTTTTGTTTTCATAAAGACTACTTAAAATATTTAGTTAGGACATTTATGGATACATAAATACATACATTTAAATACTTTCTGCAAGTATAACTAATGCAGTAGTTCTTTATCAGAAAATAATAAAATCACAAAAAGGAAACCTTTAATATGTTTAAGAAAAACAGTAAAATAGATGCTAATCTTGTATTATCCACTGCACATGGCTGTTATGATGAGCCTTTTCCCCACAACTTCAATATGAGTTCCTGGTGTTATAATATACAGTCTTGCCTTGGTGACCAGACCGCAGAAAAAAAGCAGCTGTTCTTTTCACAGCAGCTGTTAGCAGTGCAAAGGGACACTTTATTAATTGTTTTCTCTCAAAATGGGGTTTTCTAGTCTATTATAAGACTCTGATTTACAATGCATCTGTAAATTTTGACATGAATTACACATGAGTTACACCCTACACTTGTTATTGTAGTTTAAAATAATATAATAAGTTATCAGGGAGCTCACATCTAACCTAAAAGATCCTACTTCAATAGCAGTTTTATTACCTAAGTTCATCCAAGAATGGCGTATACTAATCCTCCCTGTCAGCACTTTATTTCCAAGAATAAAGTGGCGATATAATCACTACCAGGTGCAAATTATTATTGTTACTTCTTTTAGTTTCGGGAACTTCACAAATTAGTCACATTTGAATGATAAACTAACTGTTTATCTTGGTGGAACAAAGTGTTCTGCTGCAAAAGCCTGTGCTTTGGCATTTGGATGGATGCTGCATTTCTACCCCGACACATTTTTAAGACCAGTAACACACTCACTCTGCACACAACAGCGCTCCCCTCCAGGAGCGTCATCCTCTCAGCAGGCCACCAGAGACCCTGCCTTACGATCCACACAGCCAAAAAAAAATCTATTCGACACTCCATCACAGCCCCCAGATCTTCGCTATGGTCCTCGCTGTGGCTGGTCAAAGCTGGTTCATGGCTAACGAGGAGAGTGCTTAACCCTAACTTCATTCAGTCAGACCATGAAACTGTATTGATAGAGCAATTTTCATACAGGTAAGTGTAGCACAAAGCATTTTTTTCACAGGTTTAAAAAAAAACAAACAAAAGGACAAATATAAAGCTACTAAACCCAATTAGATGGGCATTATGTTACGACATTGCTTAAAAGTCTCTAATTCTTGAGATTAAGAAACAAAGTGCTTCATAGAAAGTCTCATTTCTAATAAAAATAAAGAACACAATTAAAACCTTAACATGTTTTTTACTGTTTACATGTTTTAAGTGTTTGTCAAAAAATATATTCTCGAGAAATCTGCCTCATTAAAACTGTGTGCTGTTTTCTGTCAAGCCTGTCAGATGTTTAAACAAACCGCTTTAAATCAGGAAGCAGAGATATCCTACAGGATGTCATCTCACAGGCTGAGCTGAAGGAAACACTGGCGCACCTGCTCTCAAAAGTTTTATATTTAAGACAAACGTGTTTAATTCTACTAATTAGATCCACCTTTTTAGCAAAAACAGAAGGAGCAAAAAGGTTTTCACGTACATCCTTCCAAGGTACAAAATGCATCGGTAATCAAAGATAATGTGAGCCTATAAGACTTTATGAATCTTTTACAGATTTATTGTTCACTAAATCAGTTTTTTTTTCTTTTTTTCAGATCAGAGTCCCTTCTCTAATAATTTATTAGTTGGGAAAATTATTTATCTATTTATTCTCTTAGTTATTCCATCACATATCCTTCTGAAGTTACTGTGCAACACTACTTTAGAAGGCCATTGGTCACCAATATAAGTATTCTATCAGCTATCTTACCTCAAGTTTTTTCTAATAGTTATCTAAAGGTTCTCCCTACCACTTGTTAGCAACTAAATGATTATCTGCACTTTTTGACATTGACTGGCACATGAAAGTGGAACAAGCACTTTTGAGTAGGATTCTTTCAAAGCAGCTAACCAACGAATGTCCGGCGCAACCTATTTGCTTTCGTCTATAGAAATCACTCCAAAGATGTATATTTTTTCTGTAATTTCTACACAGAAACTTTCTTTCAACTGCAAGATGTTTATTTCCTACATGTATTTGTAGGTTAAATTCATGTCGCAGCATTTCAGTCGGTGTCAAACTAAGTTTTGACTCCATTCCCCTTCCCTCTGATGTAAATCTGTGCTGATTTGCCGCCATGATTAAGGTCATTAATGCTGTTGTAGAGTAACTGTCATGTGGGAAAGAATGACCTGACCTCCTCTAAGTAGTCAGTGTTTGGATGTCTCTTCACAGCTTGAAACTAGACGAAGAACTGCTCAGTCTTAGGCGAGGAGGCGTCGAGTCACTCGTACAACAAAGCTGTAGCTACTGCAATAATTATCCACAGTCAGTGTTTGCTTTATGCTCCAAGATTTTTCTACTCCGTCTCAGTGCAGAGTGATTTAATGCATGCTGCTTCATTTACAGAGTTTTCTACTTGCCCTTACAAAGCAAATAATTTCAAAGGGATGTATTTATGTTTATTTAACTGCTGTGTAAAATTGAGCAATGGTTAATTTTGTAACAGCTTGACTGAAGGGGTTGAAACGAAGGGCAGAGGGGAGGGGACAAAACACTAATTTACATGCTGCAGGTCTAACATCTGTAAGCAACCAGTTGCCAGGAGATCAAACATGGCTGGATTTTAATTTTTTAATTTTTTTTTTTTTGCCTAATTTGATATTTGTTCTTGTGAGATTCGTTAACATCCTAATGGTTGACTAGCCCACCAGGAAAACTCCCACGCCTCCAGATGGCCTGTCTGATTGTGGCTGCCAACATCCCTGTACAATTTATTCTGAATCACTAAATAATTAAAGCTGTTATATCAGAAGGTGTTCAGTTTGGCCAGTCATTTTAGAGTACAGGGAAACTACCAATTAAATGGTGATCGCCAACCTTAAGGGTTATGCTGTAAGACTTTAAAAAACAAAAAAGGAAACATGTTTTCCTACCAAAACATAGATGTAGTGAGCGGTCACATTACACATTAAGATTAGGAAAACAATCTGCTTCATAAGATTAAGATCTGAGGAATGAATGCTGGGCCTTTACGTCGAGTAAAAAGCAAAAAGTAACTTGATTTTTGTTTATTTCTCTATGTGTTACAAGTCTCGGGTGTCAGACCTGCTGTAACAGAGTTGACACAATCTGAAGAGAAAATAAACAGAGTCAGCAATGACGACCAGCGCTGCTGTTGACATCCAGATTGCGTTTGAGACAAACCGGAAGTCCATCCCAAAACCAACCTGAAAGCAACGCCCCCCCAAAACAAAGGTTCCGCTTTGCCATTACTGCTCCTGTCCTGTCCCCACCTCAGGAAAGCACTATAAATGATAAAAAGAAAAAAAATAATGTGGTGGCATTTTAGGTGCACCCCATATGGTTAATGATTAATATTTAGTTAAGCATATTAATATGCATTAAAATTAATTTAAGATTACTGCAATTTGTTTTCTAATGATCAACAAACAACAACATAAAAACTCCAATGAACACATAAACCAATCGTAAATTTACAGTGCAAACTACTACTAAGAGAAATAAATCCCTTGCAACAACAGCTGATGTAAGAAAAGACAAGTACATGTTAATATTCGTAAAACCTGTAATAAACTTGGGAACCGTCAAATCAAAATCAAATCAAATTTTATTTGTATAGCACATTTCAGCAGCAAGGCATTTCAAAGTGCTTTGCATAATTAAAATAAAAACAGCATGTGAGAAAGAGTTTAAAAAAACATCATTAAAACGCAAACAGTGAGAAAGAGAAATAAAAAGCTGTCTCCAACCCTTTTGACTTTAGTCAAACGCCGTTTGACAAGGACTTTAACCTCTCGGACTTTAGTCAAAAGGAGTCTCCAAAAACAACCTATTTTCTCATCGCAAGAAGGATCGTGACAAATAAAAATGAGGGATTGGTCGCCGTTGTTTTTCATTTCTCTCATATGTTTTATTGCTACACTTTTCCTGAGTGTAGCAATATCTACATCATATTACAGGGCCCGTGTTTTCTTTTTATCGCAGATATTATGCGCTGTTTTCTTTATTCACCTTGGGATTTATTTCCGTCTTCTTGCTCATCTCCACTCATTTCCTGTGAATATTTTTTTTTCTTTAATTCCTCACATTTTTGCTCCATCCTCTCAGGTTTCTGTTCTTTGTTTTTTTGTTTTTTTGTTTTTTGCCTGAACAAATCATTAGGTCAGGAGCAGCTTGTGGAAGGGCTATTCAGATCGGAGCTCTGTAGGCAGAGAAGATTTTTAATTGTACCCATTAGGCTGCCGTGTGCCATGCCGACACAGCTTTAATAGTGGGTGGCCTGTGACTTAAACATGGCTCTTAAACTGAGCGCCTCAGCGGGACGGTGGGGACTTTTCCTCAGACCCAATAACTTCTGACTAATTGCTGACATTGTATCATCCCCTCCCTGTGTTTTCCCCAGCTTCCTTGGGTTGGGGGCGTGATGAGACAACAGAATGCTATCCTTGGTACCACGTAAAGCTCACTCCGATAATAAAATTAGCTGCAGTTTCCTGTTTGCTTCTCTTCACTCCACTCCAGCTGATAATGTCCACAGAGACGAAGTTTGTTTGTCCTCTTAATCTCAGCTCTATTGTCTTCTGTGGAGTTTATGAGGGTTAATTAAAAAGGCAGAGACAAAATTAAACTCCTCTTTGCCATTGAGCTTTGCCATAATTAGATATTGACAACTTAATTACTTTTAGAGCTACGGCTCGTCATGAATGTCATGTAGGCTCGTCCAGAGCTGCGAGATGCAGACACAACTGGGAGCTGTCAACAAAATTTGGCAGGTTGGCCTGTAGCTCTTAAAAAGCAACAGCAACCCACAACAATATTTTTTTTTATTAACAAATAAGTCTGTAGGTGTAGCTTAGAGAATAATACAATAACATTCTCTTTTTCCATTAATGCGAGCAGGGGTTAATATTAGCTTAATTGATCCTTTATATTTTTTTCTCATGCAAAATCTTAAAATATCTTAAATTGTTTATTATTGGCATGAGAACTGATAAAAGTCCATTGGAGACTTGAGATATAAATGCGTCAATATTTAGCCCATTCAGTGCACTTTTGTTGTTTGTTTTTGTAAACAAGTTTTTTGGTCAGTCGAATAATGACATATTGGAAAATGTGAATGTGGAACGGATTTAACCTAGGAATAGTTTTATTTTTTTTTATTTTTTTTTATTAATAATAATTCTGTGCCAGTCTTTGATTTAAAAAATGTGGTAGAAGATAAAATTCAGGAGATTTTAAAAAATAAAAATAAAAAAACGCTGTCCAATGTGGCCTCACAGTTTCCCCAAATCCATTTCTGATTGGCAAATCAGGCTCCTGCCGACTCATGAGTCTGATGGTTTGGAAAACACAAAGGGTGAAGGAAACAGAACCAGCAAGAAGCTGGCCCAACCAAGTCGGAACCAAAACCTGATAACCCTCTGTCAGAAGTGATAATTGCTTTTGTTTGCATATTGTGCTTTGTTGCGTGCATTTGAACGTCAAGCTACCCCATTTACAGTTTACCACAAGCCATGCTGGAGACAGAACAAACATTTGGAAGAAGAAGGCGCTTTGATTAGAAGAAACAAAAATACAATGTTCTTATCAAATTGCTGAGCAAATTGTGATAGAAAGCACTGCGCATCAAATTAAACCATACTGTGAAACGTGGATGTGTTTCTTTAGCAGGGAGTTTGAGCTAGCCAGATTTGATGGCTAGCTCATCAAGATGAATACAGGCAGACTGAGGGCAATCCTGGAGGCAAAAAGCCAGGGGCTGCAAAAGAGGCTGGAGCAGGAGAACAACTCCAGACATACAGCGAGATCTACGATCGACCAGCTCAGATAGAAGCATGTATTAGAATGGCCATGTCAAAGTTTAGACCCAAGTCCAGTCTGGAATCTGTAGTTTGTGTTGGTCTGGAGCATAAAATCTCAAAGTAAATACTCTGAGATTTTACGAATCTGTATTTTCCTAAACTGATAGAAAAAGTAATCTTCTGCAAAACATCAGTTGTCGTTTTTGCTATTTTAACTTAATAGCAAAAAAAAAAAAAAAAAAAAATTGGAAAAAGAAATTGCCATTTATGGGTTTTATTGTATTCCAGTTGGCTGGATTTAATTTAATCCATGCCATGACCTTCTGGATGAGAGAACCATGTATTTAATTCATAGCTCATTATTTTTTGGCGTCTAATGTCATTCGCATCAGAACTTTATGAAGGAACAAATCAAGGAAATTCTGGTCGACAGTTTTTGGCTCTCTGTATTGTTGCGCTTTGATATGTGGAAGGAGCGAGTTTCCTCTCTCGTTATTTCTTTCCCTTCTTGTCACATTGTGCTCTGTGTTAGCCTTTTGCCAAACACCTGAAAAAACCTCATTACAGCCACATTTATCACATCATCGGCACATTAATTACACTTTTTTTTTTTTTCCAGTCTTCGGCCAGGACATTTTATTGCCTCCTGAAGTCTTATAACTTTTTAATTGTGTCTGGACAGAATGTGTCTGAATAAAATTATTGACTGTTTTATGTCTATAGAAGGTTACCACAGGACCACTTTAGTAATTACAGGGATTTGCTCTAAAGTTGAAATTTCATTGTATTGGCAAAACTTAACAAAAATGCTTCATTTTCGACAAAAGAAAACTGCAGCAGAGGTTGCAGAGAGCTAGTCGGTAATATATATTTAGAATTCTGAGAACATCAGAGAGCTGCAGAAGAAGAGCGGGTCCAGTTTTAGTTTCCTGCTGCAGCTGCTCTCCTGATGCCCTCCTCCTAATTGCATCTCATTGGAATAGAGAAGGGGATATCTCTAACGTTAGACTCCCAGATTAAGATCTCAATTAGAGAGGGAAACTGCCTGTAAAAAAAAAAAAAAAAAAAAAAAATCAATGACTTTTCATATCACTATTCATAAATGCGTATTTCCATATCTTTCTTTCTCCCGTTCTGGTTCACCTGATTTTAAAGCTTTAATGACGCAGACTAATTGAGACCAAAGTTCTCCAATGGTTTTCCTAATGATCCCCCACTTTTTTCTTGAAGTCTTGTCAGAGTAATCTCGAGCTGGTGCTAAGCTTCTGTTTGCTTAGCTTGTGTTTACTGTTGGCCCCAGAGGTGTTCAGTATCCTCTTTAATGGATATGTTTATAGGAAATGTATTACTTAAGCTGTGTTTTGAGTTCCCTCTGGGGACTAGGAACCTGGAAAGGTTATAAGCCTCTGCCCACCTTATTTTCACCACAGGCAACAGGAGAAAAATATTAAATAAAAGAGAAAACAGCTTCAGTCAGGAGGTAATTTTAGAGATAACAAACTTTGTGGCATGGAAAATTGTAAAATTCTGACAACAGTAACATAATTTGAGAAGTCTGAGACGTACCACATGCCCAATTTGAGAATGTCGAGAGGTGTACATAGTCGGTGATGAGAGAGTGTGTAACAACAACCAGCCAAGTCCTCTTAATGAAGTTATTTTATAAAATATGTGGCATTGTTTTCTCACCGCCACATTGCGCTAGTGATGCGCGAGCAATACGAAGGTGTTTGGCTGTAGTCCAGCACCATTTCGTCACTAACGCCTGGCATCAACTGTCAAGCATGGTGGTGGAGGTGTGATGATCTGGGCATGCAGTGGTTTGAGGCAAAAATAACGCAGAACTAAACAAATTGACTTAAACATGTCCACATTCACACAGCAACATAATGATAGAACCACAAATGACTTATTGAGACAGTTTTTCAGTCAAAGAAAGTTGATCTCTGGGTTAGTTGCACTTTATCTGCAAATCCCACCCAGTGATAAGATGAGCAGCCTTGTATTTGTCCTTTAATATAATGGTGTTTTTCTTTGTTTGGTTCCTCCAGAAGAAATGATCGTGAGCTAAATTGCGCAGGACTACTGGATGCGTCTATCCATTAAGGTTTCTCCTGCAGTTTGCTCTCCTGTGTCGTTTTAAACTGATGCGCTTGCGGCACTTAGTTCACATACTAGCATTTCTGTTTTAAAAATGTTATTGTGCTAAATCACTTCCAGGTTTTAACTCGTAAAACTTGATTGTGTTTCCTTGTAGACAAATTCAGAGCACCTTCTTGACGGTTCACATGTAGGATTGCATCTCGATTGTACGTGGGCACAGTAGGGCTTTGTTCAGGGTTCTTCTTCACAGTGTTTGCATAACCATGTAGATGTGCTAAACTAATGAATCACTGAGCAGACTGGGTTTTTCACACATTTGTTTGTTCTCTGGCTTAACTTCCTTTAAATAGATGGTTTATTTTAAAAAATTATTCTTGTTTTTTTTTTTTAATCTGCCATGTGTTATTTCTGTTGAGAATATGAAGAGTTTTTTAAAGTCATGTCCTGGTATGTGACGTATTTAAAACCTTCTTTTATTGTTATGGTTTGCTTTGCGTGAATTGGACATGTTTGCTGATGGACAGTGCCTTGGTTTCAACAGAATCCTTCATACTTCACTTCTTATTTAGAGTCTGGGCACTGTTGACTGGCCTTTTCAATTCCTTGGACGTCCTATTATATCATTTTGGTATTTTATAAAGTTCAACCAGTTTCTCCTGCAGATTCTTAGGCAATTATTTTGCTATCCCAGTGGCAATCTATCAAGCTGATCACAGGCATTTCTGGCACAGTGCATGTATATCCATATACATGCACTGTGACGTTACATAGGCCTAATTTTCCTAATTTCAGTATTGTGAAACAAATTTGACCTCAGAAGCTTTGTGTCACTTACTCTAAATTTCATACTTTTACATTTGCCATTCTCATAACTCATCCATGTATGCAACAGCTAAACCAGATTGTCATACAACTTACACAAACTGCTTTACAGTCATTGTGAGTGAGCTGCCTCTAGTTCAATGTGTTTTAGAAAATACAAGCAATATTCGCAATTACCTGCGAGGGCCGCTCATTGCCACTTGCGACTTTAATTGCAATTGTTTGCCTGTTGTCTTGTATTAATTTGTATGTTGGAAAAAGCACACAGCTTAGACAGAGGAAAAAAAAAAATATAACGGGAATGTTTTCATCCATATTTGGGATTTTTACCGCTCTCATTGCTTCCAACCACCTTACCAGACCAACTGTGGAGAACCTCAGGAGACCACCACAGATGCTGGCAGAGTCTCTACACGTGTAGCTCATCAAGTGTTTGTTCTTATTGATTGCACAGGTGCACACAGAGGTTGCATCCAGCCAATCTCCCTGTCCTCTCCCCGTCTGCTTTCCATTCCGATGCCATTCTCAGCCCTCGGACCTCTGCCGCCTCCAGCAAACAGACTGCAGGCTTTTTCACTTGGGCTTAAAAGAAAGAAGGTGATAGAGGAGGCCTGGGCTTGTTGAGACAGATGCCAAAAATAACATTATTGCTGCTGGTGGAAAAAGAACATTTTCTGTTCTGGGAAGAGGAAGAGAACGTGTGACCATAAGGGACAGTTGGAATTGGACACCTCTGCAGAGGTGTGAAGTAGAGTTTTTGTCTTCTTCCACAGAGAAAAGAGAGAGAGGGGGCTATAGCGGGCGTCAGAAGAGGGGACTGTGTGCCTGTAATTGTGCAGTGGGAATAAAGAGAGCAGAGGAAAGACAAAAGCTCAGGAGACTGTCGCCAATTCTCACCAAGAGCATGCCAACCTTCTTGTTCATTTTTCTTTGTTGTGAGCTCGGGATTGATGTGAAAAGTCAACAGCCTTCAAATATAAGTAGATATTTTTGTGTGCGTTAGAAAAAGCTACATTTCATGTGTTTGTACGTGGATGAGCATGCGTCCTAGTCAGACGTGGACATGCCACACAAGTGAAAACACCTCGTCATACGTGTGATTTATTTGTGTTCAGTCAAACAGACGAGGAGAAAACAACGAAACTCATATTCGTGGGAGATTGCTTAAGACATCATAAAACCTCCAGTTAAATGTTTTGTCTGTGTTTTGCAGTAATAACTCATATTTTCCTTACTGTTTGAAGATAACTTTAAGAAGTGGGACAACTCAAATTATTGGACTTCCTTTTGCTTACTCGTGTCCTAGGCCACAAGCCAATGGCATTTATTGAATAAATGTGGAAGACCTTCTTATGGGGTCCCCCCAATTAATCATAATGCCTGAAATTATTAAAATTTTGGGGCTGCATAAATTCCTACTCTCATTGACTGCATATATATATATAACATTTGTTCCTGGTGCGTATATCCTCCCACTCTTTTCTATTGCTGCCCTGGGCAACTACTCATATGGCCTATATGAAAAACCGGCACTGCTACAAGTAATGCAAGTTCTGCTGACAATGGCATACTGTGGGATTACTTAAGCTGCTCTCTCAGTTGCTCCATTTACATCATAGAAGTTTAGGTGTAGGCTGCTATGTCTCTACAGGCAACCGAGCAACCTTTTACAGAGACCGTAGGACTTCTCGGATCCTGATTGTAGTCTGATTGCAGAATGGATAGACTCTTTACTTTGATTGAAACTGAGACATTCTACAAAAAAACTTGAAGGAAGTATGCAGTTGAGCGTGTACTTGAGCACACTTCTTTGTGGAATACCCGTAGGTGAGGAACCATTTAGTTGTGATGTTGAGCCCAAAGAAAATTTTAAATGGAGTACGTTAATGAAGGAGAGGAAAATGCATTGCAATTTCTTGGTGTCTACGTTCACACACAGAGCACTGACTTTATTCTCAGTATGAAAAGATTCCAGCTTTCCTGCTGACACGATTTTAGGTTTGCAGTGCCTTGTAAGGCCATTCACCCCTTAAACTTTTTTCACATTTTGTCATGTTAAACACATAAAATTAATTAAAAAAAAAAAAGGCAAATTTGTCACAGCTCCCACACAGTCCACACAATTGAACATCAACTCTGTGGTTATGTCACAGATTATCTGGAGGAATTAAATCTGGACTTTGACTTGGCCATACTCACACACATTGTTCTAAACCTTTCTATTGTGATTCTGGCTGTATGTTTATGGTCATTGTCTTGCTGGAAGCGAACCTCCACCTCTTTTTCAGTCTCCATCCATTTTTTCATCTGACAAGTTATTCAGTCCCTGATGGAAAAAAAAAAGCATCCCCACAGTATGATGCCACCACCACCATGTCTCATGATGAGGATAGTGTGCTCTGGATAACGCAAAGTATTGCTTATTGCATATGTGCCAAAAGTTTGCACTTTGTTCTCATCTATAGTTTCTTATGGTTTTAGGGTTACGGTAAGTTTGTTGCCTAATTTGTTTGAACAAGAAATCACTCAAATGTTTTACCATGCCTTTAAGTTTTCAGTGTTTTCAAGACAATCTTGCAGTCCACAGTTATCTTTTCACCACTCTGACTACTGCTTTGACTTAAAAAAAAACAAACATAATGGTAGGCAAAGTTTGACAGGAACGGTTATTTTTCCAAATTTTTGTTGTGATTCACATGTTAAACTCTATGCATTATTTATAAAAATGAACCAATCTTTTCTTCCGATAAAATTGTCATCTGATTTGGATTTTCACAAAGCAAAATGCCGTCAGTGACCACTTAGTGTTAGGGGAGATAAGACGAATAGACGAGACAGGATAAAATGTTGTTCTCATAATCGCCCCTGTGGTATAATATACTGGTGTGACAAGGTGGCTCATTCAAACATGAAGCCCACAGTTCAAATGCCTTTTGATTAATGGAGAGGAGAGCATGCCTGGAATAGACGTTACCACCCACAGGTAGAGGTCAGGGTCTTCTTCCAGCTTTGGTCCATTATAGTTGTAGGCCACCAGTGTGAATGAACATCCTGGTTCCTTTCATTATTCGCTGCCGCTCCACAGCCTTATCTCACGTCTCTCCCCTGCGGGGGCGGTGTGCCGTCACTGATTCACACTCCTCACAGGAATACAGCTTCTTTTTTTTTTTTTCCATCTTAGGAATATGAGTTTCTTTAAACTAGTCCAGTACAGTGAAGGCAGAAATCCTCACCCAACTTCTTCTCAGATTAAGTTATTTGCAAAAATCTTTGTGTTCAGAAGATGTTCACAAAATCTTCAGCTTAGGAAATCACCTAAGCTGGAGGTGATTTTCTTTAAACTGATTTTCTTTATTTTAAGCTTTTTAATTGCCGTAAACAAATTATAGAAAAGTCAAGTAGACAAATTGATTTTCTTATGTTTTTTGCAGCATTTTATTTATGATGATTCAATGCTACACCTGCCACTCATGGCTGTACATCATTGCGTTTTGCCCATTGGTATTTTGCTTCTGATTTATTGACTGAATATAGATGCTCATTTGAAATTTTTAGAATGGGTAATTTTATTTTTTTAGCTCTAGACAACAGGACCTGTGGTTCTCAAACTGCGTTTTATTTTATGTTATCTTTTAACATATTAGTTTTCACAAACTGTGCTTAGTATGCCTTTATTTTGGGAAACTCCAGCCCTTATTTGATGAATCAAAGTGTTATAGGAAAGTGATGATCTAATAAAATATGTAGGCAAAAAATCAGAGACAATGTCAGCATGTTGTTGTTTTGCAATGAAATATGTAAGACCTTATTACTTTATTTATAAATTTATAAATTAGTTATTTGTCATGTCTAGAATACTATAGTTTGGAAACACCTGATTTCTCGTTTAGGCATCGGTCTACCTGTCACAAATTACCTTCAGTCGCATTTGGCGCAGGCCTTTAATGGCTCTCCTGGGGACCTCACATGCATAGAAACTACTCTAAAGAAACAGAAACGATGAAAGTTTTCATAGTTCCTGTCACTGTTGAAGGAAGTCGCTTTTTTTTCTCCCATTAGCAAAGATACGAGAGAAGGCTCTCAAACCTAACATTTACTCTTAAGTTTGATCTTAAGGTTGTATATATTTAGACATATGTAACAAGCAGATAAAATGGAAAATGAATAAACCTACGTTTATTTTTTTTATTATTTCATTTGATTTAATAATGACGGTCCATCTGAAAATATGGTATGAGTTTATGAGGTAGGAGTTCATACATGTCTTTCTTCTTCCTACTTCTTTTCGAGCTTGTTAAGATTATTGTGGTACAAAAATGTGTGTCGTTTGCATTCCTTGTTCATGTGTGTGATTTTATACTTCTGTCATGTTCGAAATAAATAAATAAGTTTTCAACTAGGACAATTAGGTTAGCACAGGATGTAATTTCAACAAGTCATCGGATAACAAACATATATTGAGCATCACCTACTTGAAAAGTTTCACACAATCGGACTGGATAATGTAAAATGTACCCATTCAATTTCAGAAATGTGTATTTGACCATGTTTTGCTCAGATACATGTAATTGTTCAGGAAAAAAAAACTTTTTCTACTTAAACTTCTACCCACTAAGTTTTTTGGATGAATGGTATGGTTTTAATACCGCCAGATGTGAAGCCGTCATTTATCCAACTGGAAGAGACACCTTCAAGCGTCAGCTGTGTTGGAAGTGCCCCTGACCTTGAATACAATGAATCTCTCAAACCCCGGAGGGCATTACTCTGTGCCTGACCTCTTACTGTCCCTGGAAGATACAAGCTGTAATTCTCCAACTAAATCAATAAAAGTGTCATGTTTTTATTGCTGCTCATAAAGCAATCGCCCAGGAATAACTTAATTGTATTTGAGGCAATCAACAGGAGTTTTATAATCTTTATAGGCTTTCATATGTGTGTCTGAACCCAAAGCTTAGATGGGAAATCTTCCCCAACTTTTCAAAATTAGGCTTTGGATATTAAAGTGAATTAACAATTGAGGTCTCACTGATGTTACCTGCTAATTAAAGGGTCAGAATATTTTTTTAAACGTGTTTTTTAACTGTATGTAGTACATGTAAGTTGTATTTTATCTGCTGTAAATGAGCCATCAGAGCATTTTCAGATAACATAACATGTGGAAATGATGCACATCAACCATTTTATACGGTGCACCTTCTACGTCGAGTTTCAAGATGGTGAAGCAAGGCCATGGAAAATTACCACCCCGTAAAAACTCACAACAGACTGTTTGTCCATCTGCAAGAAATTCCTTCTGTATCTTTAAACTGATACTGTGTTGACTACTGTTTACTGTTGTTAAGGCACTAATTATTTATAAGTAACTTAAGTTGCACCATAGCATTATGCAAGTGGATCAGCCAAGGCCTGCAGTGTGTTATTCATGAGGCTGATTCTTTGAGTGTTTGTGAGATGTTTAAAATTTCAACTCTTCCCAAAATTAGATAAATTCTTCTTCGTCTCATTTTCACGCAAACAGATCATAATCTGCAAAATATAAGAATTAGTCAAATGTGATAGACTTTTTAAATTGTGCTGGTTACCCTGATCCAATTTTTCTTCTTCTTTTTTTGTTTTTTTTTTTTGTTTTGTTTGTGTCTTTGCCTATGATGATATTTAATTCTTGAGAAAGCAGGGGTTGACAATGATGATCATAACTGTTGAGTCTGCTTCGAGGCGGCAGCCAAAGAGCCACTGGCCTGTTTTTAGACCATCAAGTCTCATCTGCCTCCCTTGTCCTGCAGGACGGCACATTTCAGTCCCAGCAGCCCAAACACAAACACGCATAAAGAGAGGTTTAGCTGATGTGTGTTGACTTCATGATGAGCTATAGGGAAAAGATGGCACGCTTTCTCACACCATGTTGAGACAGAGACCAGGAAAAGGCAGAGGGAGGAAATAGAGTTGTTTGTCAGATAACTAAGTCTTTAAGGCCAGCAGTGAGTTTTGAAATTGATGAAAGGAAATAATCTGCAAGATATTTAGTCATTTCCTCAGTGAGTAAAGAGATGAAACCTTCTATGCTCCACACGTCCTTTTGTTCAATATTGTTTATTGTCTTGTCGGCTGGCATGTGAGGCTACAGTAAATCTAAATGACAGAAAATAAACAGATTTCAAATGCTGATTAGAATTCAATTGCATGGACTTTTAACTCAATCAGAAAAAAAAAATATTAGTAATCACTTAAAGGGAAAAAAATGAAGGACCGGTCGAGCTGCCACACCTCCTCCGTCAGGCACATTTTGTAAGATGTTTGTATTTAGGATTTCATGTGTCAGATTATGATTTTGATTTACAATCTGCGGTGTTAACATCGGTTTTGGGCAATCCCTCTAAACATCCTGGATCATAAAGGCTGAGACAAAGTTGGCTTACAAGATCTGGTGGTGTTCTTATATATGGGTTAATCTGAATTGATATTGGTGCAATACTACAGTATTACACTTAAATATGTTTCTGAAACTGTGAATCCCTAATGAATACTGGTGAGCAATGACTACAATGCTTGTCTTCTGAGCTTTAGATGGCACAAATCTGTTGATATTCCTCCATCTGCCCAAGATCCACCAATGAAATCTTGCCTTTAGTCTTTGTCCTCTACACAAATAGATCCTGTGTGTTTTATTGCTGGTGAATTTCCTGAATGATCTTGATAATATGAGGATTTGCAACAAAATAGCAAAACAAACAGAAAACAGCTAACAGCAATACAATGCCAAGTTGGAGATAAACTATACTTAAGGGTAGATGGAGTAATTTTACACAGCCTTCCTAAATTCCTATTGATTCTCATCTCCTTCCACTGCAACTTATTGATCTTGATTTCTCCGGTTAAATTTAAATCGGGCCAATCAGCGAACAGATGGAGGAGTTGCGAACAAGGATGTCGTTTGGCTAGGCTCTTCAGTTTTTACCGTGGAGCATGTTGTTCACAACACACACAACGTCCGGTAATCTTCACCGAGTGGCTTCCTTCACGGTCTAGTTGGTGCATTGTATACATCACAGCCAGACGTTATTGATTGGGTAAAATCAGATCCACTCTTTTAAAACTTCAGCAGAGTCCGTGTCCCCAGCAAACAATCGCTTTTCATTAGCCAACGGTCCAGATCCTCTACACGAAGCAAAGCAACAAGGCACCGGTTTTTACGACAGTCGTTTTGCTGCTCGGTCAACACAAAGCACACAAACCGACTTTCATAAACTTTATTTTAAATTACATTACACTGATTGTTTCTGCAGAAAGCAACTTGGATTATAATACAGTGACTATTTGACAGTCAATATGGCATGCCAGTCTTGTGTGTTAAAATGTGAAGATGCAAATGTTCCTTTATTTTTTTTATTTTTTTATTTTTATTTCTCTATGGAGAGAAAATGTAAGCACTAGCATCACTTAAGGAAGTTTTGTTAACGTAAGCGAAATGTTTGTCTGGTGTTTACAAAGACCAAAATATTTGCAGCCAAGAATGTATAAATTACCATCTAGTTTTGAACTTCATGTCAACAATAGAGGGGCTGGTAAGAAATGACCCAGTTTTCTCATGCAGCATCACTAAAAGCTTTGAAATACATCAAAGGGCAACATTTTAGATATCAAAAGAAGGTGGCATTGAAATAATATGAAAAAACAGATTTAGTAACCAAAACACCTGCAGGGAAGGACATCATTTAGTAAACATTTCAGCTTGAAATCAGATAAAAAGATGAGATATAAAGTTTGAAAATGTCATCTTTTTACTTTAAAAAACTTCATGCAGTCACATTCTGACTGCGTGCAGAATACCTAGATTTCCAGAATGACATATTATGACGGTAAACGATATGACAACATTAATTACATATTTATTAATGTTGGTGTCATTTACAGATTAGTGTGTTATTTCGAGGTCTTGAGACTTCATTTCACTCAATGTTTTCTCTGTTTTTAGAGCCAGTGCTTGTTGGAACTTGTCAGTCGCAACATATTCAGAAATATTTAACAACACTAAGGCGTTTAGGCTCTTATTAGGAACAGGTTTGTTTTTTTTTTTGTTTTTTTCAAGAGAAGAGGAGTTTGTAAAAGTGCTTACTTGGATGATAAATAATTAGTGAACAGACCTGCCAAGAAGTGTTTGCTTGAAGTGATGCTTTTCAGACCAGAAAGTGAAGTCGTACAATAGATTGTTCCTTAAAAGTCACTGACTGAGAGCTAGAAATGTTATTAATCTCACAAACATTGATGTGTAAGGACTTGTTCTTCAACTACGCATTTGACAGTCAATGGCTGAATAATGTGATTTCCTTTTTCAAACTCTGCTGTTGTCGGATACCTGGTGTGAGTTAAGAAATGAGCTTGATTGCCATGCTTAAATGCTGTGTTCATCTCTGGTGGGTGTATTTGGTGCTTTCTGATTAGATTTAACTTCAGTTGTTAGCCTGGTTATGCAAGACAATTACTTTTTTATAGGCATTGCATCACTAAATAAAATTACTTAATCAATGCTAAAAAAAAAATAAAGCTCATAACTTTGCAGGATCCAACATGTCCACCAAAATAATAGTTATTTCCCTAATTTTTGGAGATCAGTGATTGGCCGATCCTTGCATGTGAAGCTGATCTTATCCACCGATCTCATTTACCTCAGGAGAGGTCTAAAACTCAACCACTGTTCACTTTTGCTCTGCTGTGAGGGAAGTTTGACTGACAGAACCACCCACCACATTAACAATAATCATCCCACAAGAAAAAAACGTTTTCAGTCAAAATTGTAATTGGCATAATCGACAAAATGCCAGAAAACAGCAATCAGTGCATCTCTACCTGTCAGCTTTGCTTTTGCTTTTTCTTACATCTTTTGTAGCTCTCTTTCTTGCAGCTACTTTTATTGTCAGAGATTGTCTCGTTGATTTTTCACTTTCGTCTTCAGTCCTTCCAGTGTGTCTTGTCTTGAGATCAGACTCTTACACATAATGCTGGAGGTCTCTTGTCTCATGAATTATTGATTATTAGTGATCGTCAGTAAAATCTCTAAATGAAACATCTACAGGTTCCTCCATTAAAGCGGTTTATACTTACAGATGGATGTTGCGCAGATGAAACTTTACAATGCCGTACATTCACTGATATAACAAGTTGCAGTTTCAATAAAGTAAATCTGGTCAGTTATGCAAACTCTAATCTTGCTCATATCCTATTTTTTTTGTGTGTGTGTGCATACGTGTGTGTGTGTGTGTGTGTCTGCTGATAGAACACCAGGTTGCTTTTTTCTCAGGTTCCTGCTCATTATCTAACCAAGTTCAAGGAGATCAGTGCTGATTTGCATTGGCAGACTCAGAGCTTCAGGCTCAGCAGCAACCAGGTGATTCATATCATGTCCTACAAAATCTTTTGCAAAGAGTAGATTAAAAACTATCAATCCACCAAGACCAGCTCAACCACAGGAAATTGAGCTATGCGGCTGCTTTTAGCCTTTTTTTTTTTCCTCCCCAGATCTCCTGAGAATAAACACACTTGTCATATAAGCCATGGCAACAGCTGAAGTATGTACATTTACTTCAATAAAATGACCTGACTTAAAATATCTTAAGCTACACTTAGCAGATGAGTATGAAAAGAATACATAGTAAAACGAACAAAAAAGTAAAAGTAAATTTCCCCATTCGGTCTTTTATTGTTTAAATAGGAAATGTTACAATTGAGATTTGAATCATGTTTATCTTTAAAGGGGGGTGGATGGCATTATGTAAAATAATTTTTTGAGCTTTATATCATGCATACCAGGAGGGCTGCTTTGATTCTTTCATGTATGTATGAGAAATCATTTAATTTCCAGTAGCAGCCATTCAGAATGCAAAAACTCTTGCTCCTCACAAAGCTGCTCCTTGAATCTGCAGTCTGCTTCCCAGAGCACCCCCCCCCGCCCCCCCGCCCACCCTCCCCACAACTCCTCCAGACTAGCGGCAGCAGCAGTGAGCAAACATGTTGCCATTTGTGCTACATAAATAAATTGAACTGAATTAAAATGAGCCTTAACTTAAAATGTACTTTCGACTCTATTTTATGTGACTCTCTTGGTCTCAGTTGTGCGTAATTTAAAATCTGGCCTTTCCCAGACACTGAGATCACCATACCGACTGGTGTCTACTCTAGGAGGACGATGACGACTCATGAGTTCTCACAGTAACCATAGTTTAAAGAATAAAATGTCACACATTTTAAGGATGTACTTACAATGAGAAATGTCAGTTTATGATGAAAGACAGGCTAAAGTTTATCCTGAAACATTTGACATCCTTTCCTAGGTGTGAACATGCAGCGCTATAAAACAGTGAATCAACATTAAATCCATTGTTTAGCATTCAGTCTTTGACCACCACAGAGTAATCTGTCACTTTGTTACAGATCACAGTTCAGATCGTCCTGCCTCTTGCCAGGACGATTTTAAGTACATCCTTAAAATGTGTCCTGCCTCTTGCCGATGTCCATTGATGGCTCATCAGAGAGCTCACTCCTCTGTAATACTGTTTGAACATTATGGAAGGCATGAAATAATTACGTTAGGGCTAGTTTTGATTCCGTACAGAAACCGTAGAGCTGAAGAAGAGAGTAGAGATTTGAACTTTCACCCCGAAATGAACAGCCGATCACCGAATGTGGAATAAGAATGAAATGAGATTGGTTCTCTGGCAAAAGAATCTCATTTTGGCTCTGCACCGTAGCAGACTGTAAATTTTTCACCAATTTGCGTCAAAATTTTACAAAAAAGGGCCCATGATAAACAAATCACCTACCTTAGAGGAGTGAGAGGACTTACTGTTTAGTAAAATGCATTTCATAAAATTCCATTATATCTGGATTGCCAGCATAAAACACGATCAGAAACAATTTGACAACAGCTTTATAGTTAATTCAAGATGCAGCTCTCTTTTTTTTTTTTTTTTTCCCTGAGTGTTGCATGGTCTGACCTCTGGTTGAACTTACTAGGTCTCCCACTCCTGGACATTTTAAATAATTGAGTTGAATGCTTTGCAGTTGTGAATTAATTTCCTCACTGCAGAAGGCTGAAAATGATGTGGAAATAATCTTATAAACTTCCCACCGTGATGCGCTTCTGCTAATTACGCCTTCCATATCTTGGCTGGAGTCTTCCTCTTTGACATTGTTTTTACAATGTCTACAGGTCATTTCTTTCTCATGCTTTACATTGTGCATTTCTTGGTGGTCGGTAAATTATGTGCATCGGGCTAGCAGTGTGTGTTTCCTCTTTACCTGCTTATTGAGTATGGAACCCGTGAGGGTCGGTTAGTTATATCTGGTAACGATGGAGGATTTCTGTTCCGTCCTGAATGATAAAACTCTCTTACTTCATGGTTGTGTCTCTGCCTCGGTTTGTGAACTTGAGGCATTCCTTTGAGCTAATGATCTGTGCACTGTCAATCATTTCTGCACCTCAATGCTTTTCAGAAATCATACTACATACAAAATTTTACTCAGACAGACACCAAGTTATAAAACCCACCCTAAAAATCAGGGATGTTGTCATCGCAACGGTTTAAAAATTTTAAATAAAATTACCGAGACGATCTTTGCGAAGATTTTGAGACGGGATCATACATGTGATTTCTTCCTCTGTTTTTTTTTCCTTTTAGGAAAGGAAACTATGTGCCTTCCCATTTATTGAGATTTTCCACTCGGATGTCATCAACTACATGGCTCCTCTGTGTCGCCAGATGGACTTCTATGTGCCAGAACTCACAGAGCAGGTCAAAACAGACGGGAAAGACGAGGACTCTGATGAGGACAGAGGAACTGACATTACAGGTAAACCGTCACGCATCTCCAGACGCTGTCAGTTATTGTACAGGGGGAAACGAAACATAGAAAAATACCACTTTATGTGTCTGACTGGAAGAAATGTTCAAAACTGATGGGTAGAAGGATAAAGGAGAGCGTTAACTCACTGTGAAAGTCTTGTTTTTGCTGACCTCCAGTGGTTTAACTTTTCACAGGTGTGTATCAGAGCTTCTGACAACACCCAAACACACCCATCACTGAGACCCTGGAGCTACTTTACTCTTTAAAACACCTAAACAGGCTTGTGACGCCATATGATCACAGTAAAGTAAATCGATCTGAAACGGGTTTCTGGTGTTCTTAAGAAGCTAAAGAAGAAGATAGATGTGCCAGCTTTTATTTTGTCTGATGCTGCTTCGACTCTACCTCATCCCCTGATCACTGAGAGCAGGTGACATGAGTGTGTAAATGTTCTGTCATTACAACTAGGAGTCTCCGCATGCCGCGTCCTCTCTGCTGCCGTCTCGCTCGTCTTGGAAACTCATGACACGGCAGTATTGATTTTTCCGATGTACAGATTACAAGAGAAAGAAAATGATGTTGGGATCAACTAAAATGCAGTGACATCTACAGCGACTGTGTTAAAATAACATTCTCAAGACAAATTTAGCTGGCGGCAAATCTTTGCAGAGCCAAAAGTATTCACTCTCTTTGAACCCTTTTGCATTTTGTGGCATCACTCTAACACACCTGGATGTGTTTTATTGGGATTTCATTTGATAGATCAACAGAAAGAAGCAGGGGTTTGCTTTTTTTTCTGAAAAGTGTGGTGTACATTTGTTTCAACCCTGAGCAGATAATCCAACACAACCAACTATCCTCAGATTTCTTCTCAGACATTGCAGCATTTCTGTGAGGCTTTTAGAGAACATCAGTGACCCGATGAAGAACAAGGAACACAACAGCAGACTGGTCAGGGAGAAAGCTGTATGGATGTTTAAGCTGTGAAGACATGCCAGTCCGCCTAAGCTTAAAGAAGGAGAGCGTTAATCAGAGACTCATGGTCACTCTGAACCGTGATACAGAGCTCAGGTCTGAGACTTAACAACCATCAGTCACTCACTCCAAACATCTGGTTTGGGAGACGAGAGGAAAGCCACTGTTCAAAAAAAATAATAATATTTGAAGTTTTCCTCACGGTACGTAGGGGACACATCAACAGTCTCACATCAACATGTGCTTGTATTAGGCTTTTATTTATTTGTTGTTTTTTGTGTGATTTTAAGCATATTTTTGTTTCTTAAACTGTCTCAAATGTTATTTTATGACATTCTGTGAAAGTCGTTGTAATTCCTCAACTCTAATGGAAAACAAACATGACAAAATGTGTATCTTATTCAAAGGAGAACGTTCTCTTTAATTTCACAAACTTAAACTCCTTACTTGGTATTCTTAACAAGCAAGCATATTAAAAGTGAATGTAGTATTGCTCAAAACAATATTTTATACAATAGCTGCTGAGCCCATGCATGTTGATGCTATCTTTGAGTCAGTAGGGGCTATGTAGACTTTGTAGCTTGAATTTTTAAGCCAAAGTACTTTCTGCATTTCATCTGCTTAGTGCTCATCCTAAATTTATACCCCAAACTTGGAAATATTGACTTAAAACTCAGCATGTCTTTGTAAATATCACTCAACTTTCTGAGTCAGTTCCCATCTCTAGTTGTGATTTCAACAGACGTACATAATCACTGAGCAGGAACACTAATGGTTGCTTTCTCAATCAGTCCTCTGGAGTGGGATGACCCAGGTAGAAGTTATTTGGAAGCCAAGTGGAAAGAGTTGTCATTTTAAGCAAGAAGAGGAAACGAGCAAGTCGTCAGAGGCCCGTGAGCATATGAGACATAAACTGCAAACAGTTATGTAGAGCTATTGTTAAGGCTGTAAAATCTCAACGAAAACACTGTAACATCAAAATGATCCAATTTCACCTGACCTAAGCTTAACCTCCAGTCAGGTTGTTATCCAGCCACAACATGTGTTTTACACCAGCGGTTTTTAAAAGTCAAAGCCTCGGCCTTCAAAAACACGACTTGCAAAGTAGCATTGCAGGCCGTGAACATTATTTTCGGGGTTTTCAACAATAATTCAGGAGCAGTGAAACTCTGTGTACGGCCCACTGCAGCTCCCCGCTCTGCGTGTCTCCGCTCACCTGCAGGTCACACACACACCGCTGTGTGTGTGTGCGTGTGTGTGTGTGTGTGTGTGTGTGCGTGTGTGTGTAGGTGTGTGTGTGTGTAGGTGTTTGTGTGTGTGCGTGGGACAGACACCAGGAAAGCAAAAGAGAGCAGCTTAGCACAACATCTTTGATGGCGATGCTTCCGAAATCAAGGCGCTGACTTTATGAAAGCGGGACAGCAACGTTTTCTGAAAGTTCTGTTCGCAGACGAGGAACTGAAGGAGTTTTAGTGGGAACAGAAACAACAACAATGTCTATAAAAAATATACACACTTTATCAAAGCAATGGGACCCCGACTGGGGACTTTTTGCACTTTGTCTCTCTAGTAATTATGTGGTTTATAGGTCCTTTGACGCTTTTTACAATTTCTCATTCCCAGCAATGTAGTGTTGTACATGCAGCTGTACAGAATATTAAATTCTGTATATTTAATAGAATTGAATATAACTGTGTATGAGGCACTGTTTAACACAATAGCTGCTTTTACACTGCCGGTCCCATGCAGGATAACACTATTTGTGTCCAGCTTTGCAGTTAATAGTGTTTTTTATTACCTCTTTATCACAGCATAGGCTGTTTGTCACCCTTTGAAGTTTCCACTCAAATACTGAACAAAGCAAATAGATCCTATATCGTCTGAAATTTTTTTTTTGTTTGTTTTTTTTTAAACCTCATTCTTAAGCGCTGTGTGTTTCTCTGTAAGACCACCTCAAACCAGAGGTAACCTTCTGGTTCAGTGAGATTTTCCGGTGGTTTTCCAGGGAGCCGTACTGGATTCCTGGCAGGGACTGTGGAAACGGTTTTGGCCCCGGCTTCCACCCCTTTGCCTGGTTTTGTTCTAACAACGGAACAATTTGTTTCAGTGTGAGTAAATTCTGTTCTAGTCCATGGGCTCTGAGAGTCCTGTGCATAAAAATACACACAGTAACCAAGAGCGACATTTTCGGGAAAATAATAGAGCAGCGGTTTCTCAGAGCAGAGCCAGAATCGATGCCAAGACTATACAGATGTCGCTGGTGCATCCAGCTTTATCAAGACAGAAAGAAATGTAAAACCTTTTCGTTCTGTTAAGTGTTCAAGCAGGCATGATACGACAGAAAAATCCTGGTTCATCCTTTTTGAAAGGTTACATGAGCCAACGTGAATTCCTGAGATTAATGCAGGGGAAAAAAAGTAATGTGGTTTGATGAGGGGCTGTTGCATATTAGGTGGAGTTTTAGCAATGATATATATTATTAAAATGTTTAAGATGTTGAGGAGTGTCTTGTTGCAGTATTTCTAAAAATAAAACTTAAAACAGTTTTTCACTATTAGAGCAATTTCCCCCGTCATATTTCTTAATGAGTGTCTATGGTTTGCATAATTTGACATGCAGCAGAAGCATACTTCTGAGTCTGCAGATTTATTTGACTGCAGTAGCGCGATACCTAAGAAATATGGTCTTGTAAGAATCAGACTTATTTTTGACACTAAGCTTACATCCTATGCAATTATTGTGATTTTTAAAACATTTTTTTTTACTTGAGATATTTACCTTGAAAACTTTCCCTGCAAATATCGTGACCTTCTGTTCATTCCGGCCAAAGCAATTAGCAAAATCTGAAGTCGGTGTAATTTAACTTTTAGCCAGTTAAATTACGCTCCTCTGATCAAACGGACAAACCATTAGCTGCGTGGCACAGCTAAAGAACAAACCAAAACTTTAAAAACAGAAATGTGGGATTTAATTAACACGTTTTGTATCAGTTTGCGGTAATGCTATGTGGAAAAAACATCAACCTTCAGCAAAACCACCAATAAAGGCACGAAAGGAAACTTTCATGAAAATATTTTAATTCGGAGCATTCAGATTCACTGTCCATGTGTAAATTGTAGTAATTAGCATAAGTAGCCTATATCTGCTTTTTCACTGATGAGGTCAATGGGTTCAGCATTGCCCAGCAGCTGTGGGGAATTGATGCGATCATGTCAAAAGCATGGCTGCATCAGCTCCAATAGGAAACTGACTGGTTTTCTGCAGCTTCCCCAGTGAGTCCAGAATTGATTGAATTTCCTGCTCAACGTCTTCGCTGCTGATGGACAAGCAGTTGTTTTAATATATTGTGAAAACTTTGTCAAAAAAAAAAATCATCTGTGTCTGTTTTGGTTGAAGTAATTAAAGATTTCAGTTTGAATTTTTTATTTTTTTTTTATGTGGTGAAAGTAGGATGTAAAAATATGCCGAATTCTGTTAAAACTACAGTTGTTACTCGAATGATTCTGCAATCCCTTCCAGCTGTTTTAAAGCTCACACTGACGTTACACAGATATAATCTACGGGGCTCTTTGTGGTTAAATATACATAACTTCATCCAAATATAAGGCATTCAACAACATTTGACGGATGATGGTTCTTTGCTCCCCATGTTGCTTTGAATTACATTTTTTGGGTCATTCTGGGATTTTAACTGCTAAAATCACGACAAAGATTAGTAACTCATATTTCATTAAAACAAAAGTATTTTCCAGACCCAAAGCTCAGTTCCCAAACGTATGTAATCTATTTCATTGCTTTAGGACTTTTCTAAGATGACATGTTCCAGCGCCTGGGAATTGAAAGTGCTTGAATTTAGATGTTAGAAATGACTCGTCTCACACTCGGTTTGGAGAATATTTCAGTGAAACTTCACAGGTTTAGATTCTGGATGACACCGCCATCGACTCTACATTTGTTTCTTTAAAATATGATTATTACTTGTCACATTTTTCTTGATATGGTGGGATTGTTATATAGTTGGGTGTTGAGCTCCATGCGGTTTCTTGCAGCAGAACAAATTTCTCTACGGGTATAAATAAAGGTTCTTGGACCCGGAGGAGCAAATAAGTGATGTTAAAAAAGACATTTTACACAACATAAGTTAGTGGCACTTTATGTGCTGGATTAAAACTTTTCCAAACTTTTTTGTGTGACTGAGTTTTTTAATTCTCATAGTGTGCTTGTCTTGAGTAAAAATATTGCAATATGATGATGTTACGTCAAAAGAAAAACTGGGGGTAATTTTTCAGCCAGCTGACCGAGCAGCAACAGGTGCTGGAGGGGGCAGTATTCTGTTTCTTTATGCTCCATACTGTCGTAAAAAAAAACTGCAGTCACCCTAACATTTTCTCTAGTATCTCATTGAAATAACTTTAAACCACGGTTGTGGTGTGATGCAAAATGTTGGTGATTTAAAAAAAAAAATACACCTTTTAAAACCTTTAACAATAAAGCAATTCATCGCTTTCTTCATAATTGGTTTATTGCCAGGCTGCCAGGTAGACCTCATAGGACACATTAGCAGATTTAGACAAACAGTGTTTTACCCAGAAATCCCTAAATGAGGATCCCAATACGCTCCTGCCACTAGGTCGGTGTTCATAAACAAGATGGTCCATCTCATTTAGCACTTCCTAATTTCTGTTTATACATCTCATGTCGGACTTGTCTCACCATCCGCTCCAGTTCTGCAAGCTCTTTCACCGTGTATCAGCTGTTTCTGTAACTAATTACCTCTCCTCTGTTTCAGCAGTTTGAAGACCAAGACCTTCATCCGCTGCTAATAATCCCAATGGGTCCAATTTAGTAATTCATTTAGGCAAATGTTTTCCAAAAGACTTCCGCTGGCTTCTACCGCTACGCAAATTTTAAGGCTTGCATGCTGATTTTGAAAGTGTGGAAGTTGTCCGGCATGCTAAGCCTCTTCCTCGAAGGTGCTGCTCAGAAGAAATTACCCTAAAAAGGCCAATTAAAACCCATATAATTCCTTGCAGTTCAGTGTTATCATATGAAATGAGTCTCAGTGGAGCTTCCATGTTATTGGAATTAAAACATGACCCATCCACATGCGGCTCAAACCAGGACCACAACCAAACAAAATTCCTTTTCCTCCCAGAACCCATCTTGTAGGTTTTGTCTGGACTTGCAACCCAATCACCAGATGTTATAAATAACTTATATGAAGTTCACATGTACACTGCAAGCGGGATCGCATCTGCTTGGACGTGATAATTAAATTGGTGGAGATTCAAAAAATGTAATAATAAAAAGAAAAGGCTGACCTTAGGGAGCATCTCGGAGACTCCGTGTTTATTGTATTTCTGCCCCTAATGACGCATTTCAGTGCCAGCCCACGCGGACGTGCGCCCGGTGCTTATTGGGAGTGTAAAGGCAGAAAGAAAGGGGATGAGCATGGCGTCCGGTGGGAGAGCAAAGCCAAGTCAGGATTTATCTGTCAAACGCGTTTAGCGTCAAGGCCGGTCACTTTACTGGCAAAACACGCCAGGCATGGATGAGAGAGAGCATGATGCATTAAAACAACGATGCACCTAGCTGCAACAAAATTAATTGAAAACCATATATTATCAGCTTGACCAGATTTGTATTACAGTGATTGGAAACTCGGCTTTTTTCTGGCCTCCTTCACTCTTTTCTTCCACCCGTCTCTCTACTCAAAGAGACCGCCGGAGGTGCGATCGCCCAGTGATATTTGTTGTGTAGGTGGCAGGTGTGACGTGCTCCTTACATTTCCCAGAGCTGACACCTACTCTGCTTTCATTTGCAAATTTTAGAAAGTCCTCATGTTTTTCATTTGCCAACTTTGCTCCGTCCATCTCTCTCCAGGCCGTGGATTTGTTGGACGCAATTTATTTCTAACTTCCGTTTAATTCGTCATCCTGTCAACTTTTTTTTTTTTTTTGCAGTTTTCCAGCTGTGCACATTCCAGCAACAACAATCTGGACCAATCGCTTAGATGAAAAAGGACCCTTAGCTCGGGGTAATGAATGACAATTGGCTCACAGCGAAACGTAGATCAAAGGCTAGAAAAATATAGTCTTAGACGGAAAGCATTAGCACACTGATCATGTCGGTGAGGAAATCTCCATCTATTAAGCAAATGGATGCACTCTATGATTACAGACAAGTAACATTGCAGAAGACTAGCCCAGCTGCAGCCAGCTGCTGAGAATGAAATGCACAATAAGGTTGAAAAGTGTGAAACACATGTTGATGAGTCATCTGGGGCGCTTTATAGGAAACTGATTGTTTTTTTTAATTCTTTGAATATTACCGTCTGTTATATTTGAACTCAACTAATTGGTCACATTTCTCTGCTCTACAATGTATTGCAAAAAAAGTATACCCCTTGAATCATTTCATATTGTCCTGTAACGGCTACACATTTCAGATTTTTTTGATAGACTATTAAAATGCATGCAGTTGTGAAGTGAAAGGAAAATTATCCTTTTTCTTCAAAGTGTGACGCACATTCTTTTCGTCATCCATGAGTCGGCTCCAGGACTCTTGAGTTTTGTCTCCACCAACTTTGTACATCTAACGACTTAAATGTTTGTCAACTTTTCTTGCAAATTTGCTCAAGCTCATTTTTGTTAAACTGGAACAGTTTGTAGACGTGGATTTTCAAAGCATGCCACGGATTCTGAAAGGGATTTAATTAAACCACATTCCATTGCAGCTTACTTTTTGCCACTCAAATTGTTTTGTGGTTCCTTTTTTATTTGTTATTGTGTTATTTTGTATGTTCTGCATGCCTTGTAGCAAACTGTTTACAGGAACTCAAAAAGCTATCTTCACAGAGACCTTCTTTAATGAAGGTCAGACTGGTCGAGTACTATTAATTTTCCTTTGGACATCTTGTTCCCTCACCTGAGTTGTGGATCTCTGCAGCTCCTCCAGGGTTACCGTGGGCCTTTTGGCTGTTTCTCTGACTAGTTTACTTCTTCCCTGCCTATTCACTTTAGGTGGACAGCCTTTTCTTTACTTACAGTGGAGTGTCTCTCACCTTTGGATGACCGATGAGATGTCCAGACTTCTCCACAGCTTTTTTTTTTCCTGACCTGTCTGCTGTGTTCCTTCGTCTACATGATGCTGTTTGCTAACTGAATATCACCGTCTGTGTGTAACTGAATTACACATATTGAAATTAAATTACACACATTGTTAGGTGACAGGTGACTGCTGAAGAGGATTAGTTAAACTAGACTTTACTAAGGAGCATTGGTGTAATACAAATACAAATGCACTCCACACTTTTTAGATTTCTGGTTCAAAAACTGTGTATTCTTTTCCATCTCCTTAAAGGTTATGCGCTGTTGTTGTGCTAATCTCTCATAAAATACAATGTAGGTAACATTTTTTTCATAGCAAGACAAAATATAAAACATATTCAAGGAACATAAATGCCCTTGTAAAACTCTTCCTACGTGGCTTTACTTTTCCAACACCGTTATTTATAAAATACATGAATGACAATATTGTATGGATTCATTTAATATCTGTACAGAATCACCTTCCTACTGTAGATGTGGCTTTAGTCAGATGTAAATCATCCAGTCCAAATATCATGGTAATAGACTCTCACGTTGGTATTCTAATAAATTGTTGACATGTTATCTTTGGCCAAAGGTCCATATTTAACCTATCACAGCATCTACTTGATAAATTGGCACGCATTTCCTGGTTCACAAAGCCTGAAATTGACATGCTTTTGCCACTTCTCATTTAAGTTTTTTTTTTTTTATCAGATTTGCACATGACTTTTTAACACAGTCCCGGTTGAATCCCTCTTAATTTTTTTTTTTAATTGCTGCAGGTGCAGATTCCCACAGCGACGTGAGCTCAGTGAGCGGCGGCGTGCCTTGGGACAGCAGGGAGACTTCGCTGGCAGCTTCCACCGCTGCCTCTCTGGCCTCCTCTCTGCCCCTCAGAGACATAATGGACTCAAATGAAGACAATAAGCACAGGGAGCACAGCGACAGAGGTTCAAACGACTCTGTGGGCAGCGGCTCATCCTTCGAAGAACTTGACATGGACCAGGAGGAGCTGGAGGAGGGAGACGGAATGGAGGGCGAGAAGGAAAAAGGAACCCCCGAAGAAGAAGAAGAAGAGGAGGAAGGAGAAGAAGAAAAAGAAGGTGCTGGAGAAGAGGCTGGATTGGTTGCAAAGAGGAAGTTCCTGGGAGACGGAGAGGAGTAGGAAGGACGCTGGAGAAAGAAGGGACGTGGCCGTTTGACTGGCATGCTAGAGTGTTTCTCAGCTGTGCTGTGGTTGGTTATCTGTCAGAGTTGTTGGTGGATCTAAAGCTGTTCATGCCATGACCAACACCGCCTTTTTCCTGCACCTTCTAACAAAGCCTGTACTCTTTCTTTAACGTAATCTCAGATTTTAGGGGCCCTGGTTGTGTGTGTGGATGCTGCCAGGACGGAGCATCACTAGGGGAACCAGCACACGATGCGCAGTGACAGGTGTTTTCATTTCAACCAGGATACGATGTAACTGTGGGTCCGATTTTTGGAAGGTTCGATTTAAAACACCTAAAATTAGGAGTAATTGGGTTGTCAAATACATAAACTGCTGCTGTTTTAGCGATTAGACCCGATAAATTATTTATTTTAACAAAAAAGAAAAAAAGAAAAAGTAAAATCGGAGGCAATAAAACAACTTATTGACATCACCAGCTTTTCCTTCGAGAGTGTACAGGTTATTCTGTCATAATCACTTTTTAATGCGATCTGTCTTTCCAAATTTACACCTTTAACCCACTCTTCACCCAGTTTATTTTCTTCCCCATGTAGCCAGAATTCGTCTATCAGAAACTATTTGTGTTCTCTTTGTAAGTTGACATTGTGCTGGAAATGTAGAAATGTATTGCCATGTTTGTGTCCCTCTGTGCTGAATAAAATTTTCAAATGGGAAGTGTACCTAAGAATAATTAGTCTGCCTCTCACACGTGCAAAATAAGACGCTGGCGCAGTTTTTTTTGTTTTGTTTTGGTTTTTTTTGTTTTTTTTTCTTTCCCCCTTCAGAGACGATGGTTTGAACGCGCCTTGATCTCAAGGTGCTTCTTCCTGAAGTGCAATTTGATTTCCACTGCAACAGGCACATAATTTTATCTCGCGGTCTGAGGACGTTCTTGTTTATCTGCTTCTTCCCAACAGTTACAGAAGACGTAGAGGAGAGTGGGTGGCGGCGCTTTTCGCAGGCCGGCGACGAGCGAGCGAGCGAGCGAGCGAGCTGCTCATAAGTTATTAAGCTTGCTCTTGGAGGGCAACTGTTTTCAAGGTTTCACAATGGAATGATTGCTGGTTTTGCTGCTTCACTTTGAGTTCAGGTGGGAACAAAATGACAGCTGCTGGAATCGGCGCTAATGATTTATTAGTGAAAGTTATGCTGTTTTAAAGCGATCATCGGGGAGCGAATCCCTGCAGCATGCTGGAAGCGTTTGATGCAAAGAGTTTGAAAAACCTTAGAAAGCACAATAACGTAAAGTGAAATATATTGTTATAGGATGCCACTGTCTAGCTTATGGTCTGTCATTGTCTGAAATGTTAAAATAAGATATTTACATACAATTAAAAAAAAAACTACATTATACTTCTTGGCCTGACATTGAAACAAATGCAGTCCAGAGCTTTATCTGTTTTAGATATTCATTTCAATTATCCTAAACTTCTGATGTGATGTGAGAGATTTTTTTTACAAGTTCAGTTTTTGATATATATTTATTTATAAGATGGTAAAAATGTATCTCATAGCTCTTTGACTGCTTGGTGTAATCTCAACCTCCATAAATCTGGTTCTAGTTGAAGTTTCTTCGTGCTAAAAGGGAAATGTTTCTCTCCACCGTCACCACATGCTTGCTCAGAAAGAGCGATTGCCGCAAAGTCACGCCAAAGTCATCGGCTGGACTTCCTAAGATGGACGAGTTGGTATTAAATGATACATTTTAATGAACAGCATTAAGTTGGGCTGCATGAATCTGACTGTACGGCTGGGTTGTGACAACATGCATCAGTTTAAGTTGCTTTTCGCTCAAATGGAGTTGCGCATAATTGGATCTGAATTGTTTGTCTTGCAAAGTGCCTTGGGAAGACTTTTGTTTGTGAGTTGGCGCTACAAAAATAAATGGAAAATTGAGACGCTAATTGCTTTTAAAATCATGGGATTGTTCAAAATCCACTTACCGAGTTGTGGCTTGTGGCATCCTTTTAGGCTGATCGTTATTTTAAAGTGTGGCTTCATTAGTTCTCATGGTGATTAATAGCCACAGTTATAAAAGTTTCTCAACAGTGAGTCATATCCTGCTAGTGGAGGGAGATGAGGAAGATTGACTAATATGTTGGAGAAATTGAAAACTTTACTGGAATTGATTGTGTATAGAGTAAAAGCAGCCGATGCTGACATCTAACATGTCTAAGCACTAAGGTTTTGTTAAGTGGTTGAAATCAGTAATTCTCTAGTGTTCATAGGCTCTGGTGTTTTAATAAAAAGAATGTGATGAAATAAAAGCAATAACTGTTAGAAAACATTACATTACTTCAGCTGTTTCTCTGATAGCCAAACCACTTGTACCATTTTGTCTACTTGGTCTGTTTCTGCAGAGGTGTGATGAGTCTGCAGGGAGTGATGCCCTTACCACATGTCTGTTGCGCTTTCCGTTTTGATCCCTCCACCCCCGACCTCTGTCCAGAGGCCAACCCGAGAAGCAGCGTTGACGAGGGACAGCGATGACACAGCGGGTCAGCTGCTGATTTAATTAATCGTGAATTTCACATGGGTGTCACGCAGCTTCACGGGCATGCTGGTTTTCGCCCCCCTGCGGTGTCTGTTATTAATGTGCTGTACCTGGCAAAAGTATTCACACCTCTTCTGGGTGTTTTTTTCCACATTTTGTCACATCGCAACCAAAACGTTTCAGTGTAATTAATGGGGCTTTATATACACATACATACATGTGTGTGTGTAACGTTCGACCAATGTGCACATTATTAAGACTTGGATTGAAATGGTGAATGGTTTTCAACATTTTCTGCGAATAGAAATCTGGAAAGTGTGGCATGTGTTTGTTTCCATCAGCCATTCATTTCATAACCTTCATTAAAAATCCATTCATCTGTTGGATGCTTATCTGTGTGGGATTGGCAGTAAAAGGCAACAATAAGAGGCGAGACTAACCAGCCTAGCGTCCATGTTTTTTTTTTGTTTTTTTTTTGGAAACACCTGAGAAGGACCCACATATGGGTGGGGGGTTAGGGGGGAGCATCAAAACTCCATGCAGAAAGACGCCAGACTGAGGTTTAAAATCAATTATGTGAGTTAGGAGCTCCCATATTTAGTATTTAGAGTCCACTGTGTGATTTAATCTCAGCCTGGATGCAAGACAGGATGGAGGGCGAGAAAATCTCAGAGGTTTGTTGGAGAGAATTTATTTTTTAAAACTTCATCATTAAAGACGGGGAACACGCCTGTTTGCAGCAGGGTTACATTTTTCCAAATAAGTATCTCAACTGCAAATCTACTAAGACACGGTCAGTCAGCTGAGCTGAAGCACGCCACACTTTTCAGATTTTTATTTGTAAAGATTTAGAAACCTTGTCATCCTTTTCACTCCGTGTCACGACAATTCGCTAATTTGTGGTAGTCTAGTCCACACACAAAGTCGTATTAAATTAAATAAAACATGTGGTTCTAACGTAACAAAAATAATACTTTACATACAGCGCAAAACCATGAAAAAAAAGAGAACAAAATGATTTTTTTTTTTTTTTCCATCATTTTGTTCACTGAGTAGCCAGCACTGCATGTCCGAGGCCGCTAAAGACCGTGGAAAGGGGAAGAGGTCGCAGTTCCCAGCGCGCATCGCGGCCCCATCTGGAAGAGACCTCACACTCTGCCTGTGCTCTGCCACAACTTGTCTTCTGGTCAACAAATACGTTCACGCCACTGAGGGTAATAAGTCTCTACAGAGTCACTGTTGTCATCTCGTGCCCTCCTCTCCGCCGCCTCCGCCACAAATAGGGAAGACGACTCTGAAAGACATTCATTTCCAGGAGCAGCCCAAGAGTTTTAAAAACAGAAAGCGCCTCACGGAAGCTACGTTACGCTCTGAAATACTCCTCGTAATCTGGCGCCGACCTCCAGCTACAGGCGACGTATCTGCAGGGCCGCTCATCCGCGAGGGAAATCTCTGCTCAGGTGTGGAAAAGGGCTGTTAGGTTTAAGGTTCCCCAACATTTGTTCAGCAAATGATATTTAAAAACACAACCGGCGGGTACGGAAGGTTTTGCACGCACAATATAGGGTGAAATCCAACTTTGTACAACTGTGCTCCACTTGGCCAGCGCTAAATTAGATAGACGCGATTAGAAGAATCCCGGATGTGATTTGATCATTTCTGATATCTTATTTTTTTTCTTCAGCATGCAACAAAGTGACCGCCCTGTTTTTGCAGGATGAAACAGTGGGCGTCTGTTCCGACTGCCTTGTAGCGCGCTGAAGAAATGTGACTTTTGAAGCGCTGATCCTGGCAGGATCGGCATCCCTCCAGGAATCCAGCAGCGCTCTCTCTGTTTAAGTGCGGCTGTTTCTCCAGCACCGCGGACAGCTCCTGGCGTGCGGCTCAGCTGTACGCGCCTCAAACTTGAGGCAGCAGGCGGCAACACTCGCCCCCCCTCCTCTTTTACTCACTCACCCGACTCCAGTGCGATCCACTTGTTTTGAGTCCAACAGGACAAACAAGCGCTGCGGAGGATATGCGCTCGGTGCACGCTGTGCACAACAGCGCTGGAAACAGAGGACTCCCGCACAGGTAAGAAGCTGATAAATACGTTTAATTTTTTCGGGCTCTGATTTTTCTTTTCTTCTCTTTTCTGAACTTCAGGTTGTGATTTACTGAGGACTTAATCACTCTTAGTTGTTATTGCTCTGGTTTTGTTATTGCTTGTGCTGGAATTTATTTGCCGATTAAATCTAAATGATGATCTAGAATCCAGACGATTAAAAAAAAATGGTTAACTGATGCATGCATTGCAGGAATGCACGTATATTTTCTAAAACTATTTTGCACTCCCTTTTTGTCAATCTTGTTTATGTTTTGTTTTATCGCTACATCTTTCCCCCTCCTGCCATATATATGTGTCTGCACAACCTCCCAAATGTGCTGCAGAAAAAAAAAAAAAAACAAGCAAAAAGGCGACGCAGAACCGCTCATGAACCCTGACACCTCCTAATGTCGCTCATTTTGCATATCGCAAAGATCAATGCGATTAAAAGACTGCAACACTTTCAGAAAACTCAATGAGTTAATGAGATGTCGTTTGAGTGGAAAGTGGCATTATTCGTAAATAAATTCAATTCATCCTTTTTAATAGCTGTATCGATGTCCCCCCCCCCCCACCCCCCTCGGAATTACATATTTTAATGAAGCCAATTAAACTGCCATCACTGTAGATAATCATCGCGGATGAGCACATTAGAATAAGAACAGTGATGTGTCGCGGTAATTGTGCACGTAAACGGGAAGAGGTCGAGTTTCAGGTATTTTTTTTGTTTTTTTCTTTTGGGTTCTGCTGTTTAATGGTGAAACAACATTTTGTGGAGGATTCCTTCACTCCCAAAAGGCTCCGTTGCTCTGCATGTTCCGCAGCTCTGATCGGCGCAGTTATTTCACACCAAGCGATTGATGAGTCGTTTAATCAGAGACGTTCCCAGGGGGTCTTACATAACCATATGACTATATGATATCCACTTTCTTAAAAAAACTAAATAAAGCGGAGAGACGTGTGAGACCGGCGCTCACGTTTGAAGATGTTGATGGTTGTAAGTTATTCATCCCGTGGCTGAACTAAAAGACAAAGAAACCATCCTCTGTCATCCGCAGAATAAATCCGATTGGCAGGAGGAGACAGGGGATGAGGGTGGGGGTCTCATCTGGAGTCCCTAAACGGATCGATCTCACCTGCTGCGGTTAGTTTCACCTTTTATCGCTGGTTTGACAGTCAGAGGGTTCCCTCTTCTAGCGCGACAGAGGAACGGGCAAAGTGGCAGAACTTGGGAGCAATGCGGAAGTTATCCACTCCATCATCTTCTAAACTGAGTCATTTACAGATATGGCGCCATTTTTTTGTTTGTTTGTTTGCTTTTTTTGGCACCACTTGTAAAAACGGGTAAAACGCTTTAAGGAATGTGTTTATTGCGGCCGCATAATCTCATGGTGAAGAAAACCTCATGTTAGGAAGTAGTAATCACTTGTTGATGCTGTCAGGACATTATACAACCCCTTCTACCAATCAGACAGAACTTAGTCTTCTTTAACTCCTAACAAAGCTAAAGAGGGATCTTGACCCTCTGCCCCTTTCTTTCTGTCTTCTTCTCAGCTCACCCAGCAGGTTCTCATAGGATTTAGGTCTGTGGACCAAAACGCCCATGAAAGAGGAGGTTGATTTTGTATTTGCCGAATCATTTTTATGTAAAACTGGCCAGATGCTTTGGATCAGTGTCCAGCATGAAGTTCAAAAGACAACCCATGTCTTGTTTCTGGGAGAAGCCAGCAGATTTTATTATTATTATTATTATTATTATTATTATTATTATTATTTAAATTGAGGTATTTGAACAAGAAAAGCAATATGAAGGTTTTAATATCAAAAAGCTTAAAATTAGTCTCATTTGACTGAAACACAATGTCCCAGTTGAAATCCCAATAAAGTTTATTAAGCCCATGTCACAAACATGTTGATGTTTGTGACGGTAGAACGGAAAAAAAATAAATAAATTCAGTCGTCATTCCCATATAAGAGGCACATAGATAGTCTCTAATAGACTTGTCTACAGTTTTCTAACAGTGAAATTTGTTTACATATCTTATCTTCTCCAATGTACATTTTGGAAAGATAAATAAATATCTGTCCACATCAGGCCGAGAAGAATTGACGTGTGTGTCATCTTTATATACCCGTGTAACTGAAAGTCATGGATCGCTAATGAGCAGTTCTTAGAAACCGATCACAAATGAAAGTACAAAAAGAAAACACTTCAGTTGCGCTTAGGAATGAACGAGTGCTAGGATTGTGATTACATCTTAGCACTGACTTTTCTCAGCTAAATAAATCTAATAATAAATCAAAAACAATTTCTTAATCAAAACGACTCATTGTGCGACTATGCTAAAAATTTGTTTTAAATTGATTTTTAACATCTTTTCCAGAGGTGGCAACAAAGTCTTCTGCATCTACCAAAAGACGCAGAAGACTTCAACGCCACCCTAACCCTTATTTACTTTTTCTCAAACAAGTTTAAAAGTTCCTCACACTTGTGTAAAAAAAAAAAAAATGTTGTTGCACACTTTAGATCTACACTCAGGTCCACTCTAGCAGAAACAAATATTCAACATCGCAGCGGAAACGAACCTTGACCTTTCTGCTCTCTGGGTTTCGAGTTAAAGCATCAGTCTTGTTAACATCATTCAAAGCTTTTACACCCAGGCTGTATTAGCCACCTGCCACTCTGCATGAAGACCAGCTCTGCTCCCATCAAAACTGACAGCTTAATAGGCTAGTCTTGCGTACGGCTGAACAAACACACTCACACACTGATGTGAAGGTGACGCACATTTTTTCGTCCATGCGAAGCCTCGCGTGTGCCGCGAACCTATACCGTTTATTTTTATTTTTAAATTTGCAGTGTTTCTCCAACAGTACGGCTAAAAGACACGGCTGCTCCAATCAGCCTGATTGCGGCTGTGCCATGGCAACCGATAGCTGAGAATACATGTTGGCTTTATTTTTAACGCATCCACACGAATGGAAATGGCTACACTGTTGTTATAATTCCTATTACTTTTACGCTTTAAAAAGAAAAAAAAAAGAAATAAAAATCCACGCAGAGCTCCTTTGGACAAATGCTCTACGCTTTTTTTTCACTGTAGATAACTTAACGAAGCCAGAAGCGGGATGCATCGAACTAAAACAGCATTGTACCTCGTGCTGCTCAAGCGGGGAACATTCGATCACGGACTTATTCAGGTGAAGGCACAGAAAAGCTCGCCATTAATTAGTAATGTGAGTCCTAAGTAAGCTGCACTAATAATTTACATTGTGAGTAAAAACCAGCTGTTGCCGGCTCGCCCAGCTTCAGCTGCTCCATGTTTCTGTCTTCAGCTGAAAAGGGATCACTGTCTTGATGGAGAACAGTTCATGAGATCTGAATTTCTTTAGATGTTCATAAAAACCTGGATGTGTAATTTATTCCTCATGAGATACCTGCAATAAGGAAAGACGGGAACAAAGAGAAAGCGACCTACCAATCGTACAACAACGTGACTGAAGCTGACCCGGACAATGTGACTGATCGAAAAAGTTCAGCTGCTCTAAAATTACTGGTAACTGAATGGGCGCTTGTGTTGCTAATTATCGATGCTGATCATGAATCATGAGAGTAATAGTTTTAAAAAAGTAGCAGGAGTAACTCTGCTTTCCCGAGTTACAAGCAAAATCCAACAAGTAAATCGAATCATTCAATCTACAGAAATGATCGTTACTCTGGGTCGCCTTTGGACGTGCAGGTTCCACCCTCTGGAGTGATTTTTGATGAAGCCCAACTCTGCATAACTGCAGCTATTTTTTTGTAAATGCCCAAATCTCCAGCAAACAAACACAAACAAACAAACAAACAAAAAAACATATCTAAAAGAAAATGTGCTTCAAATATTGGTTTTGGAACTGAGTGTGTCGTCGTTTTAACGTTGTGGCTGCATTTGCTATTCTGAGAACTGAGTTTTCTTCTTATACCAGAGTTTATCATTAAAATGTAAAGGAAACCTTAAATGAGGCAATGAGGAATAATGGCCGTCTCTTTTCATTTTGTCATACTTGTGAACTATCTAACTGTGTAATGTGTATCCTTCATTTCTCTCAGTGACATGGGACACATGTAAAACTTTTTGCTGCACTTCACAAGTATTTGTGATTTTTATCTAGGATTCATAATTTATTTTGTTATTCACCAGTTTGACCTGCCTTTGGCTCAGCAGAAATTACACGGCTACAATGCATCAGTTAGGATTCGATGGTATTATTAGCAAAAAAATATATATATGATGAGAGATTTACAGTTGTATGCTTTGTTTTCAAACCGTAGACTGTTTCAGATGCTGACAATGCACCCACTCACCAAATAATTCATAGCTAAAACTCAGTGATTTGTTGCTTTTTAAATATCTGTTATGACTTTGATCAACATAACTTTACTGTAGTCTCCAGTAGGACAACCTGTACTTAAAATGTGTTTTCAATCTATTCAGGAACGATCCTGAGGAACAGCTTCCCAGATGCATTATTTACTGCAGGGACGAGCTAAATCGAAATGAAAGCAGCTAAAAGGGACAAAATGACCGACTGAAATAGAGACGATACCGTGTGACTGTGGGATCTTGTAAAAATATCTCTCATTATGCAGAGAATGAAACTCATTTTACACATACGAGACCTAAATTAGAAAAAGATGAAGCGGCTTCGTCCGAGCTGCAATTCCCGTCCTGGCACACAGATTTATGGTTATATAAACGGCAAAGTTTTGTCACGGAAAAGCCAAATGATCTCATGTTTTTTAATGTGTAAACTAATTTAACTTCAAATCATTAAGTATTCTGGTCACACTGGAGCACTTCTAATGACTTGCTTAAAAGCCTCCTACTTTTTCCGGCCACTTTTCTGTTTCTTTCTATTTTTTTTTTTTTTTTTTGTGATGGTGGAAGCTTCAACGAAACCATCTCAAACAAAGGAGTCTCACTTTAGCGCCACATTGAGGGCAGTCACTGGGCTCGCAGCAATGAGTGTTCAGACAAGAAAGAGAGTGAATGGCTGTTTAATGAGTGAAGTGGCAACGTGAGAACCCAAAGAAGGGATCCCCCTCAGCAGGTGATGCGAGAAGAAAGAGGAGGCAGAGGCGGAGCTCAGCCAGTAACCTGCGAGGACAGGAGGATGCAAACGTAAAGATGGTGGCACAGCATAAAATTTGCTGTGCCTTCGATCAGATGTGTCGAACTGAAGGCCCGAGGGCCAAACCTGGCCCGCTATAAGTTGTTATGTGATCCTCTGGATTCTGCAGGGACACACAGATTGAACCTGCATGATAACAGCTGTGTGCTAAACTATTTTATCATTCAAATCGGAGCAGTTTTTATCTGTACGCTGCCAAATTAAATCAATGTGAAGAGGTATTCAATGTTATTTAAGAAGTTCTCAACAAATTCTTTAATTTTTTAAAAAACATTTTAATATTTTAATAGTTTGATGATGTGTAGTTTTATCAGTATATGCTGCCACTTCCTGAATGGGGAGAATCATTTCTCTGGAGGAGTTGAAATAGACGCATTAATCGAATGTAAAGACAAACTATCATACGCAAGAATCCAGAGGTGTAAGACAATATTCAATAAAAAAAATTAATTAATTATGAAATAATTAAGATTCTAAAAATAAACATAAGTGAATACATGCATTTTATGTACGAAAGCATCAATTTCATACATGCATGCTGCAGCACATGGTGTCATTGTGGAACTGCCCAAATGAATTTGATTGGTCTGAATTTGACTCTGTGACTTTTAGCCAATCAGATGATCGACTCCATATATGAGAGTTCAAAGTTATTAATGGTGTAAGACTGCAACATAATGATGATGGACTAATTAGTTTAGTACTGAAATATAAATGTAAACGAAAATGTAATAATAAATGTCACCTTTATTATTGCCTAGTTTTTTCCAGGCATTAAAAATATGCTGATATTTCTGAGTAATTAAGGATAAGAGTAAATTCATTTATTTGAAGTCATCATTTTTATATATGATTTTTTTTTTATTCAGCCAGTAATTTGTTTATTACATTTTGATCGTTTTGCAAGAATGTCTCAAAAATATCCATCAAGTTCAAGTTTAACCTTTAACTTCCTCCTCATTCTCTAATTGCTAGATGCCTAAATGGCCTCACAGGAAAAGGTCAGTGTTTGTAGCAGACGTTTCGTCATGTTAATGATGTAGCTCTGCTGAGTCTGCCTATTGTCCCTTATTAGACCTAGATATAAATATCTGGTTGCTTAAGTATGCTCCAGATTTCTCAGAGAAATTTTTTGTTGATTTGTAAACGTTAAATGCATCATAAAAAGCTTTTGAGAAATGGATGCGATTTTGTTTGTGTGTCACCGGAGCCCAAAAGTATGTAATATCAAGTGGTTACAAAGGGCCCCCACCTCTTACTTGCTGACAGCAGCCACACGCCACCATGAGCAAAGTTTAGAAATAACATCTTAGTCTTAAAATGAAGTGTTAACATGTCTGCTCCCGGTAGAGTGGTTCATTTCCAGAATTGATCCACAACCTTCCCAAATGTCAAAGTGCCTCGAAATACGTCTAATTTATACAATGCGAGATTTTTTAAAAGTGAGTCAAAGATTCAATTTTTCTGCATTTTTTTCAGTTTATAATTATAAAAAAAGTCACAAAGAAAGTCTTGTTTCTCACATCCTTACCAGGTGCTATCCATTATCTCACCTGGATTTGATAATCAGTCTTTGGACAAACATATTTAGACAATCAATTAACGCAAGGAGTTGCAATGTAATAGTTGGTAGCACGGTTGCCTGGCAGCAAGAAGGTTCTGAGTTCTAATAATCGTTTTTCTGCATGAAGTTTACATCTTCCTGTGCATGAGTGGAGTTGAGTGAAAAAATGTGCTGTGCTCACAACAGCAAGTAAATAAATTTAGCAAAAAAAAAAGGAAGGAATGTATTTTTGATTGATTAATGTAATTTTTTATAACGTTTCTTACTGCTCCTAAAAAAAACTGTTTCCAGATTTGCCAAGAGGCATTGCTAGTTGACCAAAAAAAACAAAAAAACATTTCCATATTTTTTGTGCAGTTCCTGTCTGTGGTTACATCAAACCTCAAGTTGCAATTTTGACAATTACGTCATTATGTTTCTTTATGGCTACGCTCCAGCCTTTTACAACCTGCCAAATATGAATGTGCTGAAAGCATAAAATGACCAGAAATTACATTCACTTGTCAGACCAGAGAAATTAGAGCAACTATTATGTCAAACAGTCATTCCATGCTTAGCGATGTTGGCTTATGCCACGAGAGTTTTTCTTTTCCAATAAAAATAGTGATTTGGTGGGATGTTGGTCAGACTTGCACATGCACCTGCTTAGTATAACTCCCATTTCTCATTGGCACATTTTGTGATTTGAATCCATCTTTGGAAACATAATATCAAAAAGTTTAATACAAATGTGCAACATGTTTTTTTTTTTTTTGGCTCTAGTGGCCCTTATTTTAAAGTGCTAATGACAGGAAAGTCGGGTAGTGAGAGAGAGGGAAAACATGTAGCAAAGGTCTCCAGGCCAGGAATCGAACCTGTGACCGCCGTGTTGAGGACTAAGGCCTTCTTACGTGGGTTGTGCTTAACCCTGCGTCACCACAGCACCCCAAAAATGTGCAACATGTTTAAAAGAAAGATTTAAAAAAAACAAAACAAAACAGATATTTGCTCACCTTTGCAATGTTTTCAGTCTTTTAACATGCAAAACTCACCACTCACCACTGACTGGTGTAAACCAGGCTCTTGTTCTACACTTTCGCTTCATTCAGAGGGTCTGGACTCTCTGCTGTTGAGAAACAATTGGTTACTGGGGTGTGGAGTCTGTTGAGGTTGTAAATTTTACCCAATCGCTAACGTTTGCCCGTGACGTATATAATGTGTCAATTCAATGCTAAGAAGCTTGCCAGAGACTGCCTGCACTGTAACCAACTGTTCTCCATTGCGAAGAGAGAAGTAGCGATCCAAACGAGGCGGCTGTTAATGTCAATTCAATATTATAATAGTTCACTTCCACCGCTGCCTTTGCTAAAAAGCCAGGCGGACTGCAAGTCTAGAAAATTGACGTCATTGTTCACAACTTCTAAATCTACCTGAAACAATCCAAGTCAAGAGGAGAAAGCCAAGAATGTGCTGGAAGTGAGAATCCTTTAGCAAATCCTGTGGGCCTAAACATAACTGTTTTCTTTTTAAGTTGTTCCTCAGAAAAGCTGTAACTTTGGAAAATGCTACCAGTACAGACCACTTCAGGATCAACATTTACTCCATTAGCAAGTTTGCTTTAAAGTATGCTCTGTCTGAAACATTTTCTGCAAATGATATTTTATAAGCTGCAAACTGCAAACCTGTAAATACACAAGTGTGTGTCGTGAGAAGCTTTTGGTGGAACGGTGTATAAACGGCTCAGTTTCCACAAACAAATCTCTGATTTTGGTGGTTTCTTTTGATGCCACCAGGGGAGATTTGGGATGGAGAACAAAAACATCCTGATGAAAATGAAACCAATTTAAATATTCATAGGTCATTACCAAGTTTAATTCTCCACAGGTGCTTCCAACTTGAGTTTAAATTATTGTTTGTGCGGGTCAGCGCGCACGCGTACGCACGCGTTAGCACTCTTTGTGCCTCCCTTCCCTTTACAAACGATCATCTTCAGAGCATCCCCCCCCCACCAAGGACCCCTTCTCTTTGTCAGCTTGGAAATGTGATTTTAGGGAAGCCTGACTTCCATTACCTTTGCTTCCTCTCAGCGACGCTCCAACTCATTTCACCTGGGATCTCCAACCTGCTCATCCAGGCTTATGGCTGCACACACACACACACACCGGATGACCTCCACTCTTCAACACTTTCTGTCACCTGGGGGGATATTACCATATTAATGCTGCACTTCCACTCCTAACGGAAAATGAGTGTCATAAAAAAATCAGCATCCTTCTCAAACCTTACCCTTATTTCTCTTTCGCTGCTGCCCACACTGTCATGCAGCCCCCTCCTCCTCTGCTGCCCACACTGTCATGCAGCCCCCTCCTCCTCCCCGCTCCTCTCACATCTGCCATCTTTTCTTGTAATTTTACCCCCCGCCCCCCACATTCCTCCCAATTCCCTCACACAGTCTAGTTTGAAGTGTGCAAAAATGCTGGCAGGCTTTACTCTCTCTTGAATTAAAAAAAGGCCATCTGGTTAAAAGGGGATATGGAGATGACTTGATAAGACGAGAAAGAAAAAGAATAAGAGGCATTGCTTTTCTTTAAAGTTTGAGCGTGCACACCAAAATCCTGGGTGGGATTTGTCGAGTGTAAATATTGCTGTTCGCAGCTGTGATTTCTACACACACACACGCACACACACACACACACACACACACACACACACACACACACACACAATAAAATGGGCTAGAAACAATACCCAACAGGTACTGGATAAAAAGAAAACCTACAGAGGAGAGGTTTAAATCCTGATAGTGTCGTCTAAGTCAGGCAACGTCTCCAGATGTCTGTCTTTTCCATTGAGGGTTAACGTCGATGCGTACAGCGTTTTGCTACTCAGTCCATTTTTTTCCACCACCTTTTGTCACAACCGTAGACTTCATTGCGTCTTATTTGGATTTTATGTGATAGAGTGAAGGGTAATTGTTTAAAGTTCATCATGTTTGAAGAAGGATTCTGTGTTTTCAGATTTTTAGCTCAGTTGTCCTCTAAAACATTCAAACGCGTAAAAAAGCAAAACCGAAACGAAGTCACAGACATATTTCCCGGTTTGAATCCGTCACTACTGACATTAAAGAAGAGCAGCGGACAAAGACGATATAGAAAATGAATCCACTTGCAGGATGAAGGTGTTATTGCCAATATGAGTTTTGTTTTGTTTAAAACTCCTGCATTTGCTGCAGCTCCCACTTTGGGATTTTATGACTCGTCTCGTGCGGTTTCATACGCTGTCGAGCCGTTCTGTGAGGAAACGCAGCCCCGCAGCATTAAGCAGGTTTTGTAGTCATGTTAAATTGTTATTGTCAGTGTTTATTTATAACGCCAAGCCATAGGAGTGACTATTGAAGAGGAGCTTCACTTGTTGAACCGCGGCTGAGAGAGCAAACGGGAAAGCCTGAGATCCCGTTATTTTGAGCAGAGCCAATAAACAATCTTCTAATGTTAAATGCCTCAGACAAGAAATGCGTCATGCAACATCTTCCTATTTACACAAAGAAGTTTTTTTTTTCTCAAACTGTCACTGTTTGAACAACGAGGATAAGCGGCCACATTTACGTTGCAATTTAACATTTAAACGTTTCTAAGCAGAGGTTTGTATTTTTTCAGCTGTTTACGCTTGAGGTGTGCCGGCTTTTTAGAAAGCAAAAAAAAAAAAAGTCTTGGCAGGAGTCTCCTCGCTCTGGTCAGGGTTCCCAGCTCTCCCACAAGACCGTGGACCATGCATGATCGGGCTGGCCCACTTGTCCTGGTCTGTCTTCCACTTTCTCTTCATCCCCTCCATCTCCTGGCATGTTTCCATGGAAACAACAGTGCAAAAAAAAAAAAAAAAAAGAAGAAGAAGAAAAAAAAAGAGGGGGCTGGCGAGGTGAGAGAGAAAGACAGAGAAATCCCAAAGAATGTGTTTTGCACTCTGACTCCTGTTGGGTTTTTTATGTTGTTGTAATAGGCAAGTCTATATTTTTTAAATGGAAAAAAAGAGAGAAATACAGGCGTTATTATCGCTCTGCTCTGTTTTCATAATCTCCCATCGATACAGTTAATTACCACTTGCCAACCTCTTTGCCTCGTTGGGGTAAAAAGGATACGAGACAGACCGTTCTGGTTTGATAATTTACTCAGATAAACTTCTTAACACTCTGTCTAATTAAGCCTCTGAGAATCGAGGCGACTGACACCGGGGACTAGCAGCATAAATCCCTGGTTTACAACTAAAACTATGAGTGAGAGTGTGTGTGTGTGGGGGTGTGTGTGTGTATGCGTGCTTTCTTTCTGGTGGGTTCGTGAAAGCACAAATATGCATTCTTAAGTGGGAGCTCATACGAAAGCCCTGTTGCAACTCGCTCAGGTGGAAGTCTCCTTCAGCATCAGCTCACATAACTGGGGTTTTTTTCTCTCCATCATCAGCAGAACACCTTTCATTATGCACGACTGCAATGGCTATTTATAGCTGCTGTTCACCTGTAGTCTTCATATTACAGCTGGGTGTCAATCATGGGCAGGACTTAGAACTAAAACACACTCTGAAAGAGGCTCAGAGGCAAGGACTCAGTTGAAATTATGGAGATCAACAAAACGAGAGACATTTATTGAAGAATTTAGGACGCGTCTGTGCCGTTCATATAAATCATATCGATTTTCAGGAAACAAACAAACCGAGAGCTGGTTTTTTTTGTAGGCAATGCCCTTTGGCAACCTTGGTAAAGTCATGTAAAAGCCTGTAACGTTCAACTGCAGCGATGTAAACTGACAATGAATCATTTAGAAACCTTAAATTTGAAACAAATAGTTAATATTGACCCATGTTCATTTTTGTAGTAGAAACCACCAGATTTTTGTTAAAATTACCCGATATTTTAAAGAGTCCATAATGCCGTGGACAAGGTTCTTGGGTCCTTTGGAGGATAAATGGGCCCACAGAGTCATAGATTTTCTACCGTCTCTAGAACTGAATTGTTTTTCTATGTATTATTTCATTGCTTTTGATGCTAATTACTGGCATTCCTACCTAACAACCCGCTGACATGTTGATACTGTCCAACAGTTAAGGCCTTTCCAAATGTAATGCCCTTCATGTCCTTCTCGCTATCATTTAGGGGGAAGGCAAATATACATTCTTTTTCTAATTTGTCACTGTTGCAGGTGTAATCTTTGAAAAGATCTACATGTGTCTGTTCTACTTAAATGTCGTGTTCTCTTATTTTTTAAGACTAGATATGAGAAATAGAAAAGTTTGTGTTTGTGTTTCCTCCAGGAAAAGTGCTTTTATGTAAATATTAGTCATGATTTAGCTACATTTGTTTTATTGGAATCTCTAGGGGATACGAAATTAAATGTTTAACTTTTTAGATCAGAGTTTATTCTAAGAAATAGAATAATAATTTCTTTAAAACTTTTTTTTTTTTTGTGCTACCATAAGCTAACTGGTATAATTTAAGCCGCTCTGTTAGAAATTAGTGGCTTTTATAAAACTATATATCAATGCAGAGAATTTAATTTGATATTTTACATTTAATTCCCGTTAAATACATGGTTAGTTTGTTGCACAGTTCAGTGCCATAAAAGTTCATATTTGTCTCTTTAGTATAGTAAAATACGCAATCAATTCACGTCAATATTTAAACCTGAATAAGGGCCCCATAACTACTTTTTGTGTTTCATTTGACCAAATTATTTACTGGTTAAAATGTTAAAAGAAATGAATGGTGTAATAAAGACGAGGCATCGCTTATTAAAGTGTAACAAGCAGTTTGTCATGTTTCTGAGCAGCTTGGATGCACAGATGTTTTGACTCTTTTTTTTTTAGTTTAATTTATATTGTGACTTTGCAGATTAAACTTGCATATTTGTTCATTTTCATGAACCCTACAACTGCACTAACCAACCTGAAGACAGATTTAAATCCTTAATCAAAGATAAAAGGCTCCAATGTGCTAAAACAACAACAACAAACAAACCTGTTAACCAAAGTTACGATTCTTTGGATTACATCCTATCAACTGAGTCAAATAGCGACCTATTTTTCGTTTTTGCTTGGAGCTGCTTTCAGTAATTTACCTTCCTCTTTCTCTGTTTAATTTCTCTCTCTCTCTCTTCTTTTTGCATGAAGTGTTTGTGTTTGAACAGTTGATGTGACATGACAAAATGTTCCCCGAGGATACGTGTTGTTACCGCTGCAGCCTGTTGTAGTACAGGAGTGTTCAGTCATGTGATCATAAAAGAGTTGCGCAATCATCTTCCTTAAAAGAAAAGTGAAATGAGGTCACACACACAATAGAGCAGCGAGAGGAGAAGCCAACAATTAAAATACGACGCAGGTCTTCTTAAACTGGCCAAAGATTAACTGTGTTTTTGCTGGAGACGCCAGAAAACCAACCGGAGAATGTTTGCGTTTTTCTTTAGCATGCTAACAAGCTTCTGTCAAAACTTATTATTGTTGCTGTGGAAACTACAGTTTCTATAGCAACATTTTTAGCATAGTAAAGGTCTGCTAAATTGTCACAGCCTATGTTTTCAACTAACACGTTGGACACGTCAAGAAAAAACGAATCGATTAATATATTAAAACAAACGGTACCTGAGCGACGTCTGAAGCGATTCGGCTCCGTCAGCGGCGGCGTTTATATAGAGGTCCATGAAACCCAGCTTTTATTTTGAAATCCCACTTCCGCTTATTCGCAGTATAATTTTCTTAATAGCTGAATTTGAACTTGGACCTGAATGTTTAGCTATGAACTAAATATTTACAGCAACCTACGTAGGTAGTTAACAAGCCAAGTATTTAGCTGGAAAATTAAATGTTTAGTTCGGAAAATGAATATTTAGTTTGCAAACTAAATATTTAATTTGGAGCTAAATATTTATTTTGTAAACAAAACATTGAGTTTGAAAGATAAATGTTTAGTTCACTATTTAGCTAGCTTATTTTTTTTATCTAAATATTTAATTTAAAAGTTAAATATTTAGTTTTCAAACTAAATAGTTTGTGAATTAAATATTTAGTTTGAAACATTTCTAAATGTATAAATAACATGTTTAAATGTGACTGAAAAATGAACTCTTGCATTTTTTTTACTCAGGTTAAATAAACCTAAATATTACTGTTAATTTCCTACTGTGTAACTTTACAAATTGTGAGATGTTCAATGCCAGGCATGTTGCAATAAACTAAAACCATTCTTTCAGTTTCTCCACAACGTTGTCTCTGGGTCTCCTGCTGTGTTCCTTTGTCTTCATGATCTTGTTTGTTCACCAAAATCCTCTAACGAACCTTTGACACCAGAACAGCTGGATTTATACATACAAAATAAATAAATAAATAAATAACACATTTGCACTCTGCAGGCTAGTAAGGTGATTTCTAAAGGACATTTGTAGCATTTTACAAAAGGATATCAGAGTAAATTGGACTGAATACAAATGTGCAAAACACATATTTTCTTTGTAAAAAAGACAAAACAAAAGAAAACGTCTAACTTGTTTGGGGTTTCTAGGAGTCAAGACTGCAGAGAAAAAAAAAGAAGTGTCTATTTAAAGTAGATTAATGTGTGATATGTTTAGTTACACGCTCATTTATTCCTCCTGTCACACCAAACTGCCTAATTCACAGAAATATTAATTTACTCATGCAGATGCTGTAAAATGTTTCCACTGAATGAGTCTGTCTCTGGCAGACACAGTGTCTGTGAGACAAAGGGATCATTGTACTTCAACTCCAAAGCTCTGACTGAAATTCCCTCTGTTTGATCTGCAGGCTGTAATCTACAAACGCTCAGAAGAAGAGACGGACGAAAGGGATGGCGGCGATGCTGTACATGGCCTCTGTCAGAATAAAAACAACAGCGCTTTGAGATTTGCTGGTGCTGCTGCGCCTTTGAGATTTTTCTTTTTTGTTCCTTTCGGTGGCACCATCGTCAGCTCTGACCAGCCGCTGAGCAAGACCCCACAGGCAGGACAGTGTCATTGTTTTCTCCAGGGACATGTCATTGGGGAAATCCCCCACGTGGGGGGTGCGCCCCGTGCCCCGACCCCTATGGCTGTCCCATCTCGGCCTGCTCTGTCTATGCGTTTCCCTCTTTACCCGGGCGACACACGGCCTGCCTGTGGTGGCTTATAACACGGACTCCAAGAAGGAGATCACCCTGGAAGGAGATCTAATGATTGGCGGCTTGTTTCCTGTGCATCAGAAGGGCGAGGGGTTGGAAGACTGTGGGAAGATCAATTCACAGAGAGGGATCCAGAGACTGGAGGCGATGCTGCTGGCCTTGGATGAAATCAACAGAGATGAGCGGATCCTTCCTGGGATCAGACTCGGAGCCCACATACTGGACACCTGTTCCAAGGACACCTACGCTCTGGAGCAGTCCCTGGAGTTTGTCAGGGCCTCGCTCACCAAAGTGGACGACAGCGAGTACACGTGCCCTGACGGTTCCTACGCCATTCACGATGACGTCCCTCTCGCCATCTCTGGGGTCATTGGAGGCTCCTACAGTGATGTCTCTATCCAGGTAGGCATATGTGATGAGTTTTACTGTTTTTACTGTAAGACAGCCTTTTAAAGACTCTATCAGACGATGCTTGGAGCTATTGTGGGCTGGAGAGAGAAGACATAAAGCAGGATTCAGCTGCGAGTGTGAAATATTATAACGGCCCACTTAGACTTAAATACCCCTCGCAATTACCCTTTGCAAGATCTTAACCCTGGGACTTAATGAGTATCAGTTCCACAGGAGGATCTGTTTACCTGAACACAAATCTGCCTGAGAGATCTAATTTAGAGGATCTCTTTCTCTTCCCCTGTAATTTACACTTTGGCAGTGGTCCTGTCAGAGGCAGACGAGCTACAGATGTTGCACTTGGGACTGGCTGACGGGATGACTAGCGACAGCCTGATTACGCTCTGCTCCTTTTGGCTCATTCAGGCTGATACGAGGAAATCTCTGCTAATTGGCTCTCCGAATCCTTGGCTGTAACGCAGTTTCTACATCGGTGCGGTTCCAAGTCATTGTGAAGAGGAGACGGTGTGTCCTTTTGGAAATGAGATTTGTAAATATCCACAAATATGCATGCTCGAAATCATTAAATCAGAGACATCATCATCATCCTGACTCAGCCAGCCAGAGGACAAAGTCTTTCTCGCTCACTTCAAAAAGCATGCTTCGCCTCACTTCAGCTGCAGCCGCTTCCTGTTCCAGATATACGCTCCTTTAAAGAAAGGAACGTACTTCTGCCCTCCTAGAAATATAATTGGATTCAGATCGCTTCTAGACCAAAGATGATGATGTAACCCTGCCTGTGGCTGTCTGCTTCCCGTTGTGAGTAGCCAACAGTTTCTGTCAAGTTTCAAGGTAACTGGATGGTTAAAACGGAGACTCTTCCTATTTTAAGTGGCACAGAGTCGACAAGGTGTCAGATATTTTAACACGATAGCATCCGCCACGCCCCTGCGCCAAACGGCAGCAGCTTCAACTGCTCGTCCAAGGCAAGCTGAATCCGTTCTTTCATGTTGTTTATCCCACATTCTGGTCCTACCGTCTGACTGTTGCAGCTGAAATTGAGACTCATCAGACCCGGCAATGTTTTTTTCAATCTATTTTCCTCCAATTTTGGTGAGGTGGTGCAAAACACTTTTCAGCTTTTAGCAGACAGGAGGAACGCCTGGTGTGGTGTCGTTGCCCATTTCCTTCATGCTGCGCGTTCAGAGACGGCATTCTACATAGCTCAGTTGTAACGTGTCACGTCAAAGCAGTCGGCAGATTCCCCTCTGACCTTTGAAATTGACCTTTGATATTTTTGTCCACACAACCGCTTCCCATTGCTCCATTTCAAACCACTCTCCAGAAATATGATCATGTGTGAAACTCCCATAGATCAGCAGTTTCTGATCTAAAAAACTAACAACTTAACTGAAATCAGCAGTGATTGTCTTTAATTGTGTAGGCTGTTCTAGATATTGAAGAGCTTTGCGAGCATCTACTGTAATGATGACAAAACAGCATGACAGTACAGTACAGTCATGAGCGCACAGATCGAGGGCTCCCAGGGAAGTGATGTAAGAGGAGGATTCAGAGCAACGGTGGAAGGATTCCTGGTGAAAAGCACACAGCTTGGAAATAAAGGAGTTGATAAACGAGGTGTAATTTTAGCGAAACCCTGCATCTGGGACTCCTTAGAGACTGCCCTTGTCTTGTGGTAATTTATGGATGTGCTATTAAGAGCCTGAGGTCTGCCTGAGCTTCTATCTGTATCTTCCCCATCAGTGGGAGTAAACCACAGGACACAGCTCTCTTTCTCACCATGAATAGCTTTCTGCACTGAGATACGGCTCTTTGTCTTGGCTGGCCGGCGAGTGTTTAATCATGGCAGCATAAATGTGCTCATAGCAAGCGGCCTGTGACCGCGTAATTATTTTTTTGCACATTCGTAAGGCTTTAAAGATTTGCTGCGTAAACCGTGCCCTTTACAAATAAGATGAGGTGTATCTTTGTAGACGTTTTATTGCCCAGCTGATGATATTATTACACAAAGATATGTATTTGGGGCAAGGGAACGTGTGGCATTTCTGTGCTGCCGCTGGATACGATCTCCACCTAATTTCTTTGTCCTTTCCAACTGCCTGGTTTGTGCATAATCTATAGCCTGTCAGACCTTTTGGTGAACCAGCCCCGCTGTGTGAAAGGTTACAAAGTCTGCCCCTTGGTGACAACAGCAGGCGGTTAATACAGACGGGTATATTTCACCTCGGAGGGAAGGCAGTTATAGGAAACACAACAGCATCCATCTAAAAAGCCCCTCGCTGTCGAGGCGACGTAGAACATGAAGGCAGAACACGGCAAAACCAGCAGGTGGTAAGAACGCCGAGTGCCGTCTAAATGTGTCACAACGTCAAATTGTGTTGCTGTGCTGCTGGTGTTGTGTGGTGACAATCGCAGATACGAGGGCGGTTCTGGCTCCGGGCCCGGCCGCGCTGGCGTTATACGGGCACAGATTGAGTTGAAGCGAGAAGGCGAAGTTCTGTGACGCTCTCTCACAGGCGAGGCCCCATCTCCCCCCCACCCCCCATCTGTGGCTGCAGCCGGGCTGTCTGGTGGCTTGGCAGAGGTGTGCAGGCACACACACAGAGGATGTCGAGCAATCGCACCAACGGATCGTGTTTCACAGAAACACTGAGACAGTGACGGGCAGACGTAAGCGCGGAGAAGGAGATGGAGTGAGTCACATGGCTTCGTAACGCTCGACAAGCAAAGCCTGGATCTTATGAACAGTTAGAGGGAGGTCTGTAGAGCCATCTGGACAGTTTGAGTGTGCTTGCAGAGAAATTTCTGTGACTCGAGTATTTAGCCTTGAACATTCCCCTCGTGGTTTTTCCACGGTGACCTGTTTACTACATACAGGCTCTTAATTTACGCATAAGGGCCTGAACTGTTGCCCAGACACACGGTGACCCACTGGAGTTAATCATGTTTTGCTCATTGGAAGCTTCAGTGGGGGAAAGTATGGAAAAAGTCAAGCAAGTTTACCATTCAGAGGTGACCTAAGGTTGCAAGAGGCACTAAGCAAAGCTGAATTCAGAGGCCCTGCATTCCCCACTGTGCCACAAACCTCTTTTTCATTTTAACCAACTTCAGTGATCTAGTGAGACGCATGACTGCCCACTGCAGCAGCACAGCCCAGAATGTGATTAAAAAAACATGAAATCAGACCTAGACTGCATTAAAATTTGATTGTTTCATAGTAGTTTTGGTTGGAATGTGTGATAGATGCTAAATTAACTATGACCGTTTTGACTGCTAATTGTAGCAGTAGAGAAAAAATAAAAGGGATGATTTCCAGCAACAAAACTGTAAACAGTTGTTTGTAGAGAGCTGATTTGATTAAAGTATTAAATGTAAGATGTAGAACAAAAATGAATGGCTGTATGTAAATGTTGTGTTTGGCAACCAAGAAATCTGTTGCTATTAGAAACTGTGGATCACTCATTACCTGAGAACAACATTTAGCTACTTTTATAAACTGTGGAGCACTTATTACTTTAGGCAGAAACAGAAACATTTGTATTAGTTAGAACAAACTTAAGATCCAGAAAAACTCCTTCTACTTTATAAATTGTGCAGTATTTATTCTTAATTAGAAATCCAGGACAGGAATATTTAGCTTTACACTTCACTCAACCCAGAGCAGGAATTAGAGCAAACTTAAAATCCAAATCTTATTAGTTTATCTAGAGAAACTTAGCTTAGATCAACATTTATCATTAAACTTTTAATATAGGAGCAAGACCTAGAGAAACTCCTGTTAGTTTACAAATCTAGAGCAAACTTAAAAAGTACCATCATCTAGTTTTATAGACTCAAACATGGAGAAGAACCAACATTTAGTTTTATCAAAACAAGAATCCAGAGAAACCTCTACTATTTTATAAATTATGGATTACCTATTCTTATTCTTATTCTTATTAATCATGGGGAACCGATATGTAGTTTTATACTTTTGCCTTTTTGTCTTTCTTTTGGTTTGTTGTTTTGTTGTATTTCCTTCATGTAAATCACTCTGAACTGCCTTGTTGCTGAAAATGTGTATACATAAAATTACCTTACCTTACTTTACCTATTACAAAGTTAACAGAAGGTTTGAACTGTCGGTAAGTTTAAATTGGGAGACGCCTATCGACCATAATGGGCAAGGATCGCTTTCTGGGTTTCTAACCAAACAAGTAGACAGAGATTTAAAGAGGAGCAGCAAAAGCAAATGAGGTGGATTAGCTTGCTAACAGCTGATGGTGTCATCCAGTACATGTGACTGTGACGTATCGTCTCTGTTGCCCAGATATTGAGCATTAGCATGTCATGACAGACATGAGACTGTCATACACCAACAGTCTTCACTCTTGAGAGCTGACAGCATCACCGTCTACACCGTCTAAAGACGAAAATGAAAACAGAACAGAGCAGACATAATGCAGCAACTAAAAAATCTACCAGGTAATCCGATTTTGCTAATGGTCCTACTTTGGAAAAAAAATGGGGGTTCAAGAGGATCCTTAGAAAGTTACCCTAGTTCCTGGGAAAACATCCTGCAGCACAAACTCTGCAGGATGCAACTCTGAAGACATATAAAATGTCATAAAATATATTCATATGCTTCAACAGGCTGGCTGTTAGAGCGTATTTGCTTTGTTGCCATGATTTGTCTTAAATGTGTAGATTAATCCAAACCATGCTGTATCCTCCTATTACAGCCCAGGAGCATCTTGCCTCAAGTGTTTGCTTTTGAATAAACCATGAACAAGCCTGCTTTTGCTACCCAAACAGCAGATAGTGCTGCTATGTCTGCCTCACTGGTGAGAGAGAATCAGCAGGCAGAGGATCATAACCACCAGGGCACATAAGAAGGACGACACCTTTTGAATATCAAGCTCTCTAATGTTCGCAGAACAAATCAGTTACAGGAGGAAATCTCTGAAAGCTGTGGGACGCGTACAACAACTTTTCATGAATTCATGTAAAGTGAGATTTCACCATTCGGGCAATTAACTAAAAGTGGCACGTTCCAAAACTCACAGAACCCATAAAAACATTGATGATTTAGCATATTGTATTTAGGAACTTTCAGCAATCCGATTTAAATCCATCACACATAACTCTGCTTCATTTCAGAGAGGCTCCCTCTGATACGAGAGCACCGATGATTCATGCAGAGGATTTATACACTAAAACTCACATATCTACATCAGGAAGAACTATGGTGATAAGTGGTTTCGTGGAAATGCATCATTCATAGATGAAACTGAATAATGTGCTCTGAAATTGTGAATAATTGACAGTGATTGGATTATTCAGTGGCTCGGCAGAATCCAATATACGAGCTGTTGAAATACATACCGTGTCCACCGCTCTGCGAACGCTCTCTGAATATAATGGATCAATCTCACAACGAAGTACAGTGAGCAGCACCTGAAAATGATCAACCAAATGACATTTTAGTATCAAACCGTGCACCTCTGATGCAGTTGTCTCTAAATTAAGAAGCCTTAATGTCACAGAGTTACTAATTTCACGATTAAATGATGTGCAACTTTACACTTAAATGCAATCTTGACAGCTGCATGACTCCAGTGGCACCAACTGAGTATATCAGATCAATTTATTGTCATGTGATAGTTTGTTAGCTTACAAAAAGATAGAAAGCATTTCCTGGGAGATCTCCAACAGATCAGTGTAAAAAGAATTAAAGTGTCATAAATTACACAACATGGTAGAAAAAACATCCAAGCAGCATCTGAGCATTTTGTCAGCTGGTGGCAGGCAGCTGTTGAGCCCTCCACTGATTCTGATATTAATGCTTTTCAAGTGGAAGCAGTCAAAAAAAAAAAAAAAAAAGTTAATGAAGAGGATATAAAAAGTCTCTGATAATTAGACGAGGTTTATTTAGCATCGATCAAGTATAATCACACTTCAACCTGAACCTTTAATTAACATAAGAAGTGATTAAGATATACATTCAGCAATAACTCAGTTAAACAAAAATCAACACAAACAAACAGGAGTTGTGATTTGGCTCCTCCCTGTAAAGTTGCGCATTTCGTTTTCAACAGGCTTCTCATTAAAACCATGTGGCTAAATTAAAAATCGCAAGAAATCATCTGGCACAGATTTTTATTTTTGTTTTACTGCGTAATACTTTTAACGTGTAAATATAATGTTCGTGGCTGTCCACTGCTGATGCACGCATATGTCGGGGTGTTTCACGGAGCCGTGCCGGGCCATACACGTGTGACACTGAGTGGAGCTAATGACCGCTGCTTTGGGAATAGTGTTATTGCTGCAGACGCACACCCAGAGACAGTCTTCTGGGAAGAGGAGATGGGCTTTTCATGTAGAAATAATCATGACCATCCAACAAAGTAGGGCTGATATTTCCTGGATCAGGCCACTCTGATGTTGCCGCGTCTCTCTGTCTCTGTTTTTATCCCTTTGTTGGGCCCCAGTCCTAACCATCATTTGTGGAAACAAGAGCTAGAAAATAATTTCGCAGATTTGTTGTGTATGTTGCTCAGGCAGCGTCAACAAATATTCTCTGATTAATTTTAAAGCCACCGTGAACAAATCATTTCCCATATTCTCACTGTAACATAAATTAGAATACAATTTCTAAATAAGAATATATTTCTTGATCTTTCAGAGATGGTTCAGTTACTTTGTTTTAAAATTACCTGTTACCTGTTGCTTTCACTTTTGCTCTTCCAAGCCTCTTATGTCTCTCTCTTCTGTGTCTCTCGCTCTCAAAAAGCACATTGAACTATTGCTGTTTCAGCACAAAACACCCCATCAAACTCAACAGATGTGAACAGCTTGCACTCTCTTCCCTTTCTCTTCACATAATAAAAATTGGGTCATTGTTTTGCGTCCCGGACAGAGGGGTATGTGCTCCATGCTGTCGCCCTACACCGAGCACCAGGACTCCGTCGCCCCCAGCGTAGCAGCTGACTGCATTACGCTGTCCTCATTACGCCCCGGGTACATGGTGCAGTGAGCACAGGTCTTCTTACAGCGTTCCTGTGCTCTTTTTCTAAAAGCAGGCAGTGCAACAGGTTTCTTTTTCATCTTCTCTTCTCCCCTTGCAGCTTTCAAGATGGAAAATATTTTTACACTGGCTGCAAGTCGCAAAAGGCACTGTTCTCTGAGGATTTAATGTGTGTTTTTATTATTCTGGCTGAAGTTGTGACAAAATGTTCTGAGACAAACACAAAAGTCTTGAATCAAAATGTTATTAAAATATTTCTCATGTGTTTCTATAGCATGTTAAGTTCATTAGAAAGTATTTTGTAAGTTTGAAAAAGCTATTTTGAGTTTCTTAGCAATTAAGATTTTGAGTTTTTTGGATATAGACCAAAAATACCTATATTTTTATGCCTGAGCATGACGAACATGCTGGACACGGACGTTCATCATGTAGAAAAAACACAATTCATCAAAAAAATGTATCACTAAGTTTCTCGTGGGAAATATTTTGATAGCACTCTATATCTTCACACATTATTATTGCAATGCCCATGCACCATTTGCCATTTAATTATTTGTAAATAAACTGTTTCTGACTTATATTTACAAATATACGCTTATTTTTACTTTTATATTTTAAGATGTTTTAATTCATGTTCAGTTATTTATGATTTTGCAATCATTAGTTTATTCATTCAGTTTTACACAGTTAGAAAGGGATTACTGTAACATGATAAATCAGTAGATCAAAACACAACGTGCTTTCGGTATGAAAGATTCTAGTAAAGATGGAAATGTCGGGATGTCTGCAGAACATTTTTCTTTTTTCTGCAATGTCCCAAAATGACTGGAAGTACTGAAGCTGCTAAGAATGTGATCCCGATTCTTTTCCAAAAAGCTTTTGCAGCGCACAATGTGCATGTTTCTCTTTTTTTTGTTAGTTTTTTGCCTCTAAGGCTCCTTTTCCTGGTCTGGGGTTCGGTCCGACTGTCTCCCATCAAAATCATCTAGTTGAGCATTACAGTCAGCTCAAGGAGCAATAGACGAAGGTGTCCTGGTCTGCTGAATCCCATTTTCTTTCAAATCATTTGGATGGTTGAGTCCATGGGCATTGCTTGCATAAGGAAGACACGCCACCAGGATGTATTATGGAAAGAAAGCAAGCCGCCTGTGGATGAAGTGTGATGCTTTGCGGCAAGCTTTTGCCAAAAGATGCTGGTTTCTGACTTTTTTGACGGTGGAATGAACGTCCAAAAATCGAGAAACAATGGTCCACAGAACAGAGTAAATAGTCTTCTTCAAGATTCGATGCATGGTTGCCACTAGAAATCCAGATGTTCACTGTCTGTTAAGAATTAGGGCAATTCTAAGGACAGAGTGGAAAACCTCCTCATTGTTAGGTGGTCACCTCATGCCTAAAAGCCTTTAAATATGAAAGCTACTCTGCTCAAGATTCACTTATTCTACAAAGTGAATAGCATACATATCTAAAATGATGAAATAAAGAAGTATGAAAAGCCAAACCAGTGAAGGAGGACAGGAGAAAAGCCCAATTGAAAAAGCACGCACAAAAAACAAAACAAAAAAACTGACAGTTTGAATAACAAAATAAACACTCTCCCAGCTTCGATGATAACTTGCAGCTTTTGTCCAGAGGTCGCAGAACCAATTGCAAGCAATAAACACAAGGAAAGAAAGAAAACAGAAACCTATTTACTGCCAACCATGACTTTATACATGACACATCTCCACCTTTTTCTGGCGATACACTCTCTGATGTCATGCAGTTTACTCCTCTAGCTTTCTGCTGTCCTCTTCAATCGTATCTCTTGCTCCTTTGAAGTCATCAAAGCAGAGATTAGTCAAAGAAAATCTTTGCGTTGTAGTGGCCGGTTAGCTGATCGTATTCTACACTGTAACATTTGGCAATAATAATTCTATCCTGAATGATTCAGGAGGATTCTGTATTTTCATGTCCAACAGTTCAGCTTGATTATCCCCATCACTGTCACATGACAGACTCAGTCTTCAGCATCCCGTTGATGAGTTTTGGCAGGTTGGAGAGATTTGGCTCTTTATGTAATGCTTGTAAAGATCTAAAGGTTCCCTTATAAGCATCAGTGTCTTGTCTGTCACTGCCTCACAGCCTTTTGAACATGGCTTCTTTTATAAGAAGATTAGAGCTCTGTTTAATGTAACCATATAGAAATTACTCACGCTGTGCTGCAAGCAAAATTCCTGCTTTATGGATGAATGATTAAAAAAAAAAAATCTTATCCTGGTGTTGAATGATATCGTACACGGACCACTAATGATTTTGCTAATCGTCTCAGGTATTTTTTTTATTTCTTTTTCATGACAGTAGTTTGGCTTTTTTCCGAATGTATAATAGAAAATAATATGTTATGATTTAAAAATGCCTTTTCTAAAGCTTATTTGTTAGTTTTTATTTCTATGAAAAGCAAATATAATCCGGTACAATCTTTTCTAACCAGGCTTAACATCCTTTCAACATACAACAGCATTATTTACAATCATTTTATTTAGTGGTATTATCTTAGTTTTGTACAAAATCATTTTACTATAAAATTATATAAAGAGAAATTTACAGACATTTGTTGGAAAAACTAGCATAAAAGTACAAGTTAAGGTTTTCTGCAGTCTCCACATAATGCTGGGATTAAACTTTTTAATCTACGTGCCATGCTGGGTGAACGCTGTACATCTCCTTAAACACACAATATTCATAGTAGAGCATGGTGGTGGCAGCATGATGCTGTGGGGGATACCTTTTCTTATCCAGGGACAAGGAGGCTGGACAGAATTGATGGAGCAAATTACAACTCCAATCCTGAAAGAAATCCTGAAAGAAAGCCTGTTAGAGCCAGATAAAACACCTGTGGTTTATTTTACAGCAAGACAACAATCCTAATCTTGGAACCAGAGCTGCAATGAAGTGTCTCAAATGAAAGCGTAAATATGAAATGTTAACTTTATGTGAAACCTGAGTATTGGCTGAAAGACTCCTGAGAATAACCACTTCTAAATGCTCAAAAGATACTTATGACACTACAAGAAGGTATCCAAGGCAACGTATTAATTATTTTATAGACCAACACGAGCAAAAAAGAAAATATTTTTCTACAGCCCTTTGTAGGTTCAATAAAAAAAAACCTTCCTCTCCTTTTCCTGCTTTTTTTAAAACATAAAATCAAGGAACATAGACCGAGTAGAATTGGATTTTTTTTAATACTTTAATAAAGAGCAAGAAAACTGAACCACTCAGACATTTTTGGGCATAAATTCCTGCTGAAATGCTCTCAACAATCTTACAATGGAGTGAATAATTTCTGAAAAATGCCATAATCTGAAAGTTACAGTTAATGAACTCCTTGGAGTCAGCTCTGCTACTCGTACCGAACAGGAACGCACCAAATGTACAGCTGAGCCGCATCAGCATCCCTCGCTTATTTTAAAGAGACCATTCCATTATTAAATAAATGCTTCTTTACTTTTTGTTGCACTGCTCTCTGTATTAAAAAACACTTTGCTGAAATATACCAGTCTTTATTAGTTATCCAGCTATTTATTAGAATTTCTGTCAGATTTTCTTCTGATTCTCAGCTGTCTGAGGAAAAAGACTGATAACCTTTGTGTCACACTGTCAGATTTGAAATAATGCGCAATAGTCATAATAATTACAGATTTAATGTCATACAGTGAGAAAAAAAATTATATCCTTTTACACAGTGAATATAAATAGCCGGTTTCAAATCTTAAATAAAAAGAAAGTTCAAAGTTTAGATATATTGTTCCTTTAGACTGTAAAAAGAAATCTTTGTAGAAAAAAAAAAACTCAACAAGAATAGTACTTATTAAACTTTCTCCACTTCCTGTCACACTGTTCCCTGCAACTACTCTGCAGGCCAAACCATTAAAATGAATCAGTAGTGGTGACTGATGTGTATACGTACAGTACATGTGACTGTGAGTAGAGAAGTCGTCTTCCGATGTTTTGAAGGTTGTAGGTTCGATTCCAGCTTCATCCTGTCGCGTGTCGATGTTACCATGGGAACAGCACCTGCCCACCGATCTCAGCGTATAAATATGTGTGTTCATAAGTGTGTATGGCTGTAGTGTGAAGGGGCTTTGAGCAGTCAGTCTGACTGTAAAAATGCCATGTAAGTTCAGCCCATTTACCGTTCTTCAACAACATCTCTTTCAAGTTAAAGCTTAGTAAGGCATCTATCCACTCATTTGACACATTTCATCCAATTTTAACCCCATAGTCCACCTTTCATTAAAAACAAATCAATAAATCCTCAAACTTTACCTCTGATCAGATCTCAGTAGGGATTCATTTTTGATAATTATAATCTTAATAGGAATCACATTTTTCTGCCACCCTCATCCTCTTTCTTTGACAGCAGTTTTGATCAATACTGTGTCTGTTTTTCAGCGTCGGTGCCGACAGCGGTGGCAGCGCAAGTCAAGATGCACTGAACAGAATGTTAAATGAGACAAATATGACCTTTTTTCCCGGCGGTTTACGCTCTAAAGCACATAAGAACACAGCCACCGTTCCTCACACCTCCACACAATCCCTTTCTCTGTTAATACTGACAGAAAATACCGCACACAAGGGACAGACAAACTCCTAGGAAACTGGTCAATCTTATCCAGCTTTTTGACTCGCGCTGTTACTAAAATTCACCTCTGGTGGCTAAAAGTGAAACAAAACTGCCACAAATTACAAAACTACTTCTGTGGTTGGACAACAACATCAAAACAAACTTTTCAGATTTGATCTGACCTTTTTTGTTGTCTGATGAATCATAGTTTTAACATTTTCCTAATAATTAAGCCTGTTTAACTATTAAAATTCAAGGACTGCCTGTTAACAGATCTAAGTGTCCTCAGTAATTATTAATAATTTATGCCTTGCAACCACATTGTCTTGAACCCCAAAATAAACTATTGTACATTTTATAGTGTCACTAACATGGTAGATATGAAAAGTCCAATTGAAGGTTTGCAGATGCGAAACAGAAATAAAACAGTTTGATGCCATTATATCAATGATAAGGACTGAAAATCTAAAATGGCATTCGCTGAAGGTAGCTAAAGCTAAAAAAATAAAATAAAATAATAACCAGTATAAAGCAGAGTCCAGGAGAACAGATGAACCAGCAAAGAACGATAAAAACTCGTGAGATTATGCTGAGAGGAAGTGGGGAAAGCTATTCAATGCAGATGTGATCAGGGGATTAGGAAGAGATGTGAAGGAGAGCAAACAGGCAGGCTGAGGGAGGATTAATAATAATGGAACAGGGAGCAAAACTCTACATAAGGAAACTGCAAACCCAGGGGGGAAAGACCTGATGATAATCTGAAAGACATAAATCCTAACGCAAGAATAAACCAAGAAACTGAACATAAAGAATGCCAATAAAAATGCAAAAGTGAATCTGCACCATATGCAGAGGATCCAGTCCTCAGTGGAGTTACCGCTGGTTCAATTACTGATCACACACTGCATGTCTTCCCCTTCTCTCCTCTCTCTTCCACCTGTTTGGCTTCTAATAAATGAATGACACTAAATGCTTAAAAACATGAAGTACTTTAAATAAACGTCTGATTGTTGAAGATATGTAATTTCTAAATCATATCAATCAAAAAAATGCAGACTCTGTTTCCTAAATTATTCAGATTGATGTGCACCTAACACGACCACGCTCATTTACGCCACCTTTCAAACCACAGATATGTGCAAATGTTCTCATAGGTAGCAGCATTTCTGTATGGTAAGAGGCTGGTAGCCGTTGGTTTCCATACACATCTGTATCAGGGCTACCAATAACTGAGAAGCGTGCTTTCCATCACATTATGCTGGGCGGTATTAATTTATTGTCATGAGATGATTATGGAAAAAAAAAAACTCGTTAGAAGCTGTAAGAACAGAAATTGGTTTTGTGAGTCTTCGTAAAAGGACTGAGTAATCTGATAATGAACAAAGTAATCAGTGTTAATGTCACTTGCCACTTTTGATTACAGTCTGGTTTCTTTGTGAAAGAGTGAGCACGCTGCCTCCAGACGCCGCTTCGCAAGTTTAGAGAGGCTGTCAAAGTAGTTTAAGGAAAGACAGTAACTGTCACAGTAAATGTAATTATTATGCTGTCTGCGCTGCCAGCCTTTTTTCCAGCTGACCTAAAACGCTCAGGGGGGAAATAAACTTTTGAACTCATTTGAAATAATCAGTCATGTGTTTCACTGATCTGTCTAATAAACTTGACCTTAAAATACTTCATCGCAAAATAATTAAATGTTGCAGATGTGTGTCGTCATTCTTTTCCCCACACCACTGTCAACCCAAATTGCAGCTAAACTGAGGTGCTTTTGCAGCTAGCGTTGCTGCTCTTTGGTAATTGATACAGACTGAACTGAGACTGCTCAATATTTTGTCGGTGTAAAGTTCAAAATGAGCTGAAAGGCGTTCCAGAATCAGCTGAGTGACGGCGGCATTGACGAGTCAAGTCGACTCGAGTTTATTTGTGGAGCACATTTCAGCAACAAGGCAGTTCAATGTGCTTCACACAAAACCTACAGTTTTTCAAATCTCTAGAAGATGACTTTTTCTGGTTTTTATTTTATTTTATTTTTTACATAGCTGTAGATTAAAGTTACAACTGTCAACGCTTCTCCTGTCTCACTCATAATTATAGGCAAAAGTTGAGTTGGTGATTCCAAAACATAGATGTGAAATGGAAATATTCTTCGAATGTGAATTTCCTTCTGAACCCTCTTTGAAATAACTCATCGGCATTCAAGATGTGTTCTTTAAAGTGCGCTTCTCGGAGAGTCGACTTTAGCTAAACCGTAAGTTGATGTTCTTTTGAATGTATGAGTCTGGCTCCCCTTAGGCATCCAAAAATGTGCCTGAAGCAAAAACTAATCTGCAGTTTCTTCTCTCTCCCGTATACTGTGTCACAACACTGACAAAAGCTCTCAAAAAAAAGAAAAAAAAAAATAGGAAAAAATAGGAAAAGTTTCAAACGTCCACCTCTAAATGGATATTTGGGTGTATCATATAAACTACCGATCAAATAAATTTGACTTTTGGGTCGTAGTAGCCTCTGCAAAAATGCGGAGAAAGGCAACATCTTTACAAGGTGCTGTAGCATTGTTAATGAACAAGATTTATCTAAACTGTACAAAGGTTGGTATAAACCTAACAATCATTGTTTGATGTGTTCTATTTTATTACAGGTTGCAAATCTCCTGCGACTTTTTCAAATCCCCCAAATCAGCTACGCTTCTACAAGTGCCAAGCTGAGTGACAAGACTCGCTATGACTACTTTGCTCGCACAGTGCCCCCTGACTTCTACCAGGCCAAAGCCATGGCAGAAATCCTGCGTTACTTTAACTGGACCTACGTATCGACTGTGGCCTCTGAAGGTGACTATGGTGAGACTGGTATCGACGCCTTCCAGCAGGAGGCGCGCGCTCGACAGATTTGCATTGCCACGTCGGCCAAGGTGAGCCGATCGATGAGCCGCTGGAGCTACGAGAACGTCATCCGCTCCCTTCAGCAGAAGTCCAACGCCAAAGTGGTCATCCTGTTCACCCGCAGCGAGGATGCCCGGGAACTGCTGGTGGCGGCTAATCGGATGAACGTCACCTTCACCTGGGTGGCCAGTGATGGCTGGGGGGCGCAGGAGAGCGTGGTGAGAGGAAGTGAAGCTGTGGCAGACGGGGCGTTCACTATTGAACTGGCTTCTTATCAAATCCCCCACTTCAACCAATACTTCACCACTCTGCATCCATATAACAACACCAGAAACCCCTGGTTCAGGGAATTTTGGGAAAACCAGTTCCAGTGCAGTCTCCATGACCTGGTCTGTGGAAAACACTCACTCCACGAAGTTCCATTTCAGCCAGAATCTAAGATCATGTTTGTGATCAATGCTGTCTACGCCATGGCCACTGCCTTGCACAACATGAGGCAGGCCTTGTGCCCAAACTCCACCAAGGTGTGTGACGCTCTCAAACCAGGAAATGGACGCAAGTTTTACAGGGACTACATCTTGAAAGTCAAGTTTGATGGTAAGTACAATTTTTATTAAAACAGTTAGTCTAAAAAAATGCTCAAGACACAAGTTAGTTAATATTTATGCTCAGTTAGCATCAGTTAGGCATAGCATTATGACTTCTTCCTATTGGTGTCTTTGCCCCCTTTATTTGGTTGCACTCCTTAAAAGGCTGTCACTGATAAAACATCCCTAATCTGTTGAGGTATCCTTTAATTTGTTACCCTTTAAATTGCAAAGTTGAGCTCCACTGATTGGAAATGTTTGTACCTAAAACTCATAGACTCATAAAACTCTTTGTGAACCGTGTTGTTGGGCGTATTATTCTGCTGAAAGAAGCTGGAGTCATCTGTTTCCATGACCGGGTGTTCATCGTCTACAATATAGTTTAGGTAGGTATAATATGTCAAAGTGACATCCTTACAGATGACAGCACTCGACTTTCTGTCTCCACCGCTTTACTCCTTCCTGTACGTGATGCATATGCCTGAGGTTATCCAAATAATGTTACAGAAAACATGATTCATCAGAACAGACCACATTCTTACATTGCCCAAGGGTCCGATTCTGATGTTCACATGTCCAGTGTTGGTTCTTTTGGCAGTGGACAGCGGTAAGAATGGGCACCCTGACAGCTGTGCAGCTATGTAGGCTCTTATGTAACAAACTGCAATTCGCTGTCTATTCTTACACTTTTCTATTACAACCAACTTTTACTTGCTTAGCAGTTTGAGCTGTAGAAGCTTTTCTATTAGACGGCGCTGACCAGCCTCTGCTCCCGTTTCCCTGTCGCTGTTTCACCTCTCTTCCTTTCTTGCACCACTTTTGATGGACGCTTAGAGCTGCGGACTGGGAACGCCCCACAAAAGTTCTGGAAATGCTCTGACTCAGTAGTTTGAGCATTTGCTTTTTTTTATGCATTTTTCTTGCTTCTACAGCAACTTCAAGGACAAAATGTTTCTTTGGAACATACTGTCTTTGAAGCAACAGATACAATTCCTAAGAAATAATCAGTGTTATTCACTTCACCTGTCAGTGGTCATAATGTTATGCTGAATCACTGTGCAAAGGTATTCTTCATCTTTTATATTTTTCCTCCGACCTGCCAGACTTTCTTTGCCTTGTAAGCTGGTGCATGGCAATACTTCTCATGTCTTTCGAAGTCTTCCAGACGATTGTCAGAGATGTTTTTTGTTTGTTAGGCCACTTCAGTGTGACCCAGGAATCGTTCAGGCATAACATTTTTCTAAAGCCCAAAGAGTAAATGTGCTGTATCTCCATATAGCAGAAAACCACAGAAAAAGAACCAATGCAAAATTGGACATTTAGGCGCTTTTCTGCAGCAACCTGCCACAAAAATACAATTCTCTAGAAACTTTTTTATACTAGAAGCATAAAAAATGCCAAATAAAACTCAGTTTGACATAAGATAGTGTTTTAGAACCAACAATTGAATTCTAAAGTGTTATTTTCAGATAAAATTAATTACCTAAATGATGGTGCATTTTGAGGTCCTGTCAGGTTTTCTTTCCTGGTTTTTAAAGAAATCAAGTTCATCCAAATAAGTCCAAAGAAAAACTGAAAGTCATTCAAAACGTGTTTGCAAAGCACTATAAATGTTTTGTGTTTGGGTTTAATATCTGCTGTGTTCTGCAAAGTTTGAGGAAACTTAATTATGTTTAGTTATTCTAACATCTGGCCAACTCCTTTGTGTATTAAGCCTCAATGTAGGACATTTTAATCTTTCCATATCCAATTTGCACATGCCAAATTAGATTAAAGGAGTTTATTAATTGCACCAATTTTATGTGAAATATTGATTTAGTGGCAAGCGGATTATACATATCCCTCCACTGCTGCTGCAGATCACTTTTGTAATAATTTAGTTAGAAAAGATGAAACAATTTCTCTCTACTCCCTAATGTTGTGGTGTTTGTTTATACATCTGAACAAAAGCCTTCAACTGAACGTCTCAGGCACATCGACACTTGTTTTCATTTTTTTATAGACAAGTAAAAAAATAAGAAAACATGTAACTGCTTCTGCATTGGCTCCTCCACACATTGCAAATGATAATCTTACCTATTCAAATGCTCTCACTTTTATGAGGGCTTTGGGTTATCCTTCGATTTATGGAAATACTGACATTTTCAGTGATGAAAAATAAAGGAGGGGGTAGTGTGCTCTTATCCAGCTGTGCTTTTCTGCTCTTCACATTTTCTAAAAAAAGAAGGAAAAAAAAAAAAACATACCCAGAGGATTTGACTATCTAGAGGCTTTGAAGTGGATTAAAGCCCTTAAATTAGTGGTATCACAGCCCTCTGAGGAAAAGACAGGTGGACCAATAAACTCTGTATATGTATTAAATAATAACATAAGTGTGATGTAAACACGAGTTTACAAAAAAATGACTCAATGTAAGCAAAATGACCCCCTAACATTGTGTGACTTCCTAGTCATGCAGATATAACTATGCCTTAAACATTGCAAATAATAGTACCGTACTAAAATAGTGATTCCAGTTGTAACTTTACTCAACATCTATCATTTTTAATAGTCACATGTCAATGTTTTCTATAATTTCTAAAATTTTAAGGCATTTTCGTGTCTTGTTTCAGAAAAGTCTGTTGGACAAAAAAGTTCTGGGCATGCCATAAAGTCGCACTAAGTGTAGTTTTGTTGGACTTTTTGGCATGCTATGAGTCATAACTAGCTTCAATCAGCTCAGACTCAGCTGCAATAGGTGAATATGTAAACATGCAATATGGTCTCATATGTTTGCAGATGGTTTCAGCAGATGAAGAGATGTACCTTATGTCAAGTCAAGCATCTGGGGAAGGATGCAAAAGCACAGTCTCCATATTTATATAAAATGTGCTTATAGAATGAATGACAGAGGAATTGGAAACAGGTCTTTTTTTAAACTCAATATATTGAAATAACAAAGCGGCCTGGGATAACCCCTTTTTTTTATTTGGCTAAAAGTTAGAAAACTGTTAGGAAGTTTGTCTGGATACATCTGTAGACAGAACTTTAGTGAGACAATAAATTATGTGTTTGTGAAGAAAAAACTGAGCATAAACACATTTGCTCTATCAATATTATTAAATATGATGTAACTTGCTTCTAGCCAAGTCAGAGAAGATAAAATAAAATAAATCATATAGTTATGAAGCAGTTGTCAGTATAACTATTGCTTATATAAATAAGAATGTTGTATATTTTAAAAGGTATTCCAAAACTGACAAAGAAACCTTGTATGCTGTAGAATAACAGTACTTTGACATACTATGTGAGAGCTCCTACAATATGTTCTGTCTCAGTAAGAAGCTATGCTACATTTAAATGACAAATTCTTATTAGAAATGATACATGCTCTACAATGTGTCCTAAACGTCTTTAAATTAAGTATTCTTTGTGACTGACTCCTGGTTTTGTGTTTGTGCTCTGCTTGTTACTCTTTGTGCAACAGCCTAACACTTTTTGTCTGTCCTCTCTTCTCTTTCCTTTCAGCGCCCTTTCGTCCCCCTGACACAGAGAATGTAGTTTGTTTCGATGCCTTTGGAGACAGCGTTGGGCGCTACAACATTTTCCACTACCACAAAGAGGGCGAGCGCTACGTCTACCGCAGCGTTGGCTACTGGGCTCAGAGCCTGACCTTAAACACCAGCCTGATTCCCTGGTCTGGCCACGTCGTGCCCACATCCCAGTGTAGCGACCCTTGCAGGAAGAATGAGATAAAAAGCATGCAGCCTGGGGACGTGTGCTGCTGGATATGTATCCCCTGCCAGCCGTACCAGTACCTTCAGGACGAGTTCACCTGTGCTGACTGCAGCTTCGGAGAGTGGCCTCTGGCCAATCTCACAGGCTGTTACGACCTACCTGAGGAGTACATTCGGTGGGAAGACGCCTGGGCCATTGGACCTGTCACTATTTCCTGTCTGGGGATGATGAGTACACTATTTGTCATTGGGCTCTTTCTTAAAAACAATGAGACACCTGTAGTAAAGGCCAGCGGACGTGAGCTCACCTACATCCTTCTGCTGGGAGTGCTGATGTGCTACAGCATGACGTTCATCTACATTGCCAAGCCTTCCACAGCAGTATGCACGCTGCGCCGGTTAGGCTTAGGCACCTCATTTGCTGTGTGCTACTCAGCGCTCCTCACCAAGACCAATCGCATTGCTCGGATTTTCAGCGGAGTGAAGGACGGCGCCCAGAGGCCTCGCTTCATCAGCCCAGCCTCCCAGGTTGCCATTTGTGGCGCTCTGATCTCCTGCCAGCTGGTGGTGGTGGTGGTGTGGATGTTGGTGGAGGCCCCGGGTGTGAGGAAGGAAGTGAGCCCGGAGAAGAGAGACATAGTTACTCTTAAGTGCAACAGCAAAGACTCCAGCATGCTCGTGTCGCTCACCTACAACTGCCTACTCATCATCCTCTGCACAGTCTACGCCTTCAAGACCCGAAAATGTCCGGAAAACTTCAACGAGGCCAAGTTCATTGGGTTCACCATGTACACCACCTGCATCATCTGGCTGGCCTTTCAACCCATTTTCTATGTCACTGCCAGCGACTACAGGGTAAGTTAAACTAGGTCGTATGGGCATTCACGCGGTCTCCTTCTTCTAAGATAACATATCTTTTGCATTGCATTCAGCATGTGCTGCGGTTACCATTTAAATTTTTTGTTCAGATGGTTTAGGGCTCTTAAAATCTGAGTGGAATACATCCCTGTAGATAATGGCTTCCTCTGTGCTGGAAATTGTATTTTATATGCATCGGTGCAGCGCTTGCTTAAAGCCTGTCTGCTCAGAAGGTCTTGACTGGGGATTGTGGTGAAGTGTGTTGAACTCAGAAACCCAGAAAGGAGAAAAACTAACAAACAGGATACAAAACGCACCAATTAGCCCCACAATAATGCTCTTAATTAACAGGCTTCAAATTCCCAAACGAAACAGGATCCTATTAAAACATGTATGCAATAAATGGAGGATATGTCAAATGCCCAAACACCCAGATCCTCTTAGGGAAATAACAAATTCAATCAGATTAGAGATTCACTATGACTGAGCCATTATAATTCCAACTATTTAAAACATAAAATATGCTGCTTAGTTGTGCCCCTTCAAATTTTAAAGATGACACTTCAAGCACTAAAACTCAACTCTATGTGAGATAAAAATAAAAGTAGTAATGCTGGCTTTTAAAAAAAACAAAAAAAAAACAAATCAAATTCAAAGTTATGCACCACTTTAACTGTTTTTCAAAGAAAGATTCATTGACTTGGAGCAACCTTTTGTCAACTCTAAAATCTGTTCTGTTTAGCTGAATTGAAAACCCTCTGAGCTGAACTTACCCTCCATGTTGTACAACACTTTGGATGGACAAACAGTTAAACCAGTGTTTGTGTTTTGCATAGGAAGATTGCTGGTGGCCTTCTATAAATAGTAAATGTCCTGTAGTTGTTTGGCCCTTTATCTAGTCCAAGAGACTCCAAAATGCTTCACACTACATTCAGCCATTCACCCACACATTCACACTCTGATGGTAATGTGATAGTTAATAGTTTTATCTGACAATAACAACAGAAAGGAAGCCTGGCAACAGGTTAAAGGGTCATTAAAAAAGTGTTTCTGTACAAAATGTCAGTCTCCTGCACTACCTAATTTGGAAACATGATAATTAAAGAAAAAGTCAAGAGTTACCTATTGCAGATATGGTGTAAGCTATTAACGTTACTTAAAATATTCTGACCTTTCCTCTATAATATGCGGGTCCATACTAGAATATTTTTCTCAATGCGTCACCTGAAAAAATGCTTAGCTTTTGAGTTATATCTGACTCAGAATTCAAGGTTTAACTAGTGCTCAGATATTTTTTTAGACACACACACACACACACACACACACACACACACACACACACACACAAACAGGTAAACTGATAAATACATAAATGTGTTGCTGAATGGGTGACAGCTATCTGCAGGCACAGAGAGATGAAGTGAATTGGTAGAAGTCCTGTCCTTAGTTGCGAGAGATTATCCCTCTGGGATCTCACCAGCACGCAATGAAAGAGAAACAGGAGAGAGGAAAAAGGCGACGGAGCCTCCTGACACAGCTGCCTCTGCAGAAACACGGAAAAGGCAGGCAAGACCACGAAGGCTAAATGGGAACTGAATGTCTCTGTGTGTCCCCGTGTGTAGCTGTGTGGAATGGAGTGTGAAAGACTGGGGTGCTGAGTCCCAGCTGTGCTCCCTCTATCCTGGGACTTCAGGGATGCTCAGAGGAAAACCTTCCTCTGGCCCCTTTAGGCAATGTAATTCACAGCTTGAATGGACTCATTAGGTGGATGCAAAACCCCTCTTTGACCGATGAATAATTACTGAAGCGACTGAGTTGGCGGAGAGCCTCTAGTTTTCACAGGCGGTGACACGTTACCAGTGTTCTCCTGGTTTTTACAACCCCACTCAGATTGTTGTCACACCCCAGTGGAAATCTTCAGCTGAATAACAAATACAGATTAGATTGCAGTCAGCCAAGAAATGGTAAACAATGCTAAATACAATCTGCAGAGCCACGAATGGCACATTTGATGGATCACATAAAATAGTGGAGAGTTTCAACTGGGGGTCTCCCAGAATGAAAGTGCTGGTAGCTGTTGGATTTAAAAGTGAATCACAAAATATTCTGTGTGTACGATCATCAACCCAGTGTGAACATCACTGTGTGTTTCTAATTCATCTTATCGCTGCAACATTACAAGCAGAGGTAGATCACTCTATGACTGCTACATAGAGGCGATACAGTATTAAGCTTAAAGTTTGCATCATCAGGCACCTTGGCTGCATTAGAGCAAAAAAACTTCGAGAAGAATTTACAGTCATTCTCAAAGTGACTTAAAAGAGGAACCTTTTTTGTATCAAGACTTTTTAAAATCATATCCAGAAACCTTCGTGATATAAGAGGTTTGTTGTTATTCTGCCATAACTTAAGGTTGTTTGTCTAAATGCCTGTCGGTACATGTCAAAGTGTCGCTAAATATGAATGCCTGTTTTATGATTTTGAATTTTGCTTTAAATGATCTATAATTGGTTTGTAGTTCCTCATAGCTATGAATATAAATTATTCATAACTATAAATTTGTGACTGATATATTAAAATTTAAATGCAAGCTTGATTTCGTCCTTGAAAGGTTTTTTTTTCTGTTGGAAACCTTGAGCACAGAAAGTGCAGTTTCCAGCTGGGGAGAGTTTTCATTGAACAAGTTCGGTTGTTTACGAGTTGATGTCTCTTTGCTGGTTGAAGAACGAATCAAAAATAAATTGCATTTCATTTCTCTTATTAGCAGCTCGGTGCAACAAGGTCTCCAATTTCTCAAATTCTGCCTGTAGCCGATTGACAGGCCTGTGGCATGCTCTCTCCAAGAAGATGTCGGTTCCTGTGTGCATTTAAGCCGTGACTCAGACAAACACGGAGAAAAGACATGGAAAACAATCCATTAATATTTTCTTCCTCATCAATTGGACCAAAGATTGATCAGCCAAACACTTTGTATACTTATCTTATTCAAGTTTTATCTAAACTTGCTCAATGTCAGTCATTGATTTTTATTTTTATTTTTTTTTTTAAATAAAACGGTTTCCTACTTCATACGCAATTTGATTTAACAAAGTTCCAAAGTGGGAAACCAACCAATAATTTAACAATATGGGACAAATAAACCAACCAACACCTTCCTCCACAGGTAGCCTTTCAGACTAAAACAACCGTGAGTGTTGAGAATGTTTCTAGAGGACGAGAAGCTAAAGTTGGCTCAGAGAGAGGTAACACAAAACCCCATTTCAGGCTGCTCTCTTGTCAGCATGACGGTTCACTAATTGCTGGTTAACAGTTAAACTGATTTACTTTGAGTTCATTCCTCCTTTGTCCTCTCTCAAACTCACCCTTTAAAATAATTTTTGGTCGCTAAAAAGTAAACAAACCCTTTCTTTTAAACTTCAGAGAGGAGAAACTTTTTCTTCAGCTTGGGATACAACTGAGTTTAGGAGTTGTAATAAACTTTTATTTTGTAATGGGTGTAACATAAACTGTGCTTCCTGACAAAAAAGAGAAGAATTACAGAAAGATAATAAACGACTATACATAAATAATAATTGAAAATAATGCATAAAAGCTATGAACCTGAAGGTTTTTTCTTAATCTCTACCTTTCTAAACAGTTCCATTGAGCAGCAGCAGTAGTAGTAGTGATAGTAAGAGTCAGAAGTTTATATACACTCATCAGCAGCTTTTAATGCATTCGAACCATTCTTTTCCAGTGTAGAGTGATGATACAACTTCAATCAACTTTAAAAACAGCATCTGGATGCACAAGTTTCGTGCTAATTATCTCTCATCCACTTAAGATGCAAATGATGTATACAGGCCATTTACTGTACAGAAGCCTGGGCACTGAGGATGACTAAATGATGTAGGTTTGGCATCATTGTCTTGTTCAAAACACCCAACTTTATTCAAATTTCAACCTTCAAAGCCAAACTATCACCCTCGAGCAAAGGTAGTGGCATCAGGGCGTTGCACAAACAGAGTTGAGTAAATAGGAGCTCTTCAAATGATTCAACTTGATCTTAGTTTAACAGCCAAATGGTTGAAAGTTAAGCTCTGTGACCCAACAGGACGATGAGCCCGAAGTTGCATCAAAACCAGCTTTGTAATGGATAATGCAGACCAACATCAAGTTTCCAGAAGGACCCTTGATGTAAATGTCCGACTGGCTCGGTAACACTTTATTTGAAGGGGGTTGAATAAGACTGACATGACACTGTCATAAACATTCAGCTCCAGCACACGGCACTCCTAATCACAGGACGCTGTGTGAAAAGTAAAGAGGCTCAATTAAAATCCAACATCAGTTCACTTCAATCTAATTCAACAATGTTCAACATAATCCATTAAAAATAGAAAACTTTCAGCATTTATACGTAGTATTAACAGTAACTATGCTTCTATAAATTAAGTAAATAATTGCAATTCTCCCGCAAAACCATGTGATAAATCTAGGGAAGCTGTTCTGCTAAAAGCTGCTTTTGTTCACTTGCTGCTTCCCTGATATTATCCTCACGGCAGAACAGTTGGTGCACAGCGCTGCACTTGGTGCTCACACCATTTTAATATCAGCATTAACATTCTGGGTGATAACAAACACCTGCTGTGGTTCTTGTGAAATAGCGCGCTTGGCACACACCGTTAAAATGCTGGGCTGTATCCTCTTGTTAAGGCGGGAGGAAAAAGGCTGTGAAGGGGTTGGAAATGATGGAGCAGACTGAGTGGAAACAGCAGGGCGAGCACGGTGAGGCAAAAATGACTGAGGGTTAAGTTGCTGATTGACAAACAAATAAAACGTTATAACTCGCGATGTGCAATTATAGGCGGCGTCACGGATGTCATCCGGTTTCTTTCTCGGTTTCACCTTTCTTTGACTCTAAAATTCAAAAGACGTGTTTACTCCTGGGTTTCCTGACTTGGGGCTTTTTGACTGCATTGAAGAAATGTTTGTAAGAAGCAAAAAAAATGTCTTAAAAAAAGTATTCACACTCCAAAGTTTTTGGTGTTTAACAGGGAATCTTTTCATCCCTTTTTCACCCTGCAGGTGCAGACGACCACCATGTGCATCTCTGTCAGTCTCAGTGGGTCTGTGGTGCTGGGCTGCCTCTTCGCTCCAAAAATCCACATCATCTTGTTTCAACCTCAGAAGAATGTCTGCAACCTCCGAGTGGCCACCACCCGCTTCAGCGTCAACACCGGTCCGGCCTCCAGTTTTTCTCAAGGTATTGTCGTAAAAGAATAAATAATAAAAGCATCTAATTATTCGGACCACTGGGTGTGAATGGATTTCAGAACTCGCTCCGAGTCGTGAAGAAGCCAAGCCTCACGATCATAAAAAGATACGTTTAATAAAACAAAGAGATGTTAAACGAGATGAGACAGCAGTCTTAGGTGGGTGATAAAGCTGATAATCTGGTTATTACGCCAAGTGTTTGTTGTTTTTACACTTTTCTTGCAAAAGAAAGTGTTTTTTTTAAAATCCATTTCATTCCTTCAGAAAATTGTCAGAACATAAACGAAGCACAAATAAAGCCAGAGGGACACTGATGAGATAATTATCTGGTTTTACATAATTTCAGAAAATCAACTTGATATTAATGTTAATAAATGTGATATATTCCACTGAATGTAAATTAATTGAGTTGCTAAACTTCCAGCTCGTTTGGGAGACGAGTGATTTTCTTGATTGTTATTGTTGAAAAAGTGTCCAGACCCCTGTCACATCACAATTCTAAGTTTCAATGTAGTTCTGTGGGATTTTCTGACAAACGCACACAAAGTAGCATATAATCATAAAAAGGAGGAAAAGAAAGAATGGTTTTCAGTAAAATAAATAAACACAAATCTGGAAAGTGTGCCAGGTATTCAGCCTGAATGTTTGCCAGATATTTCATGCTTGATTTCATCTGGTTGGAGCACCTTTGTTCCCATGTTTGCTGTCATTTATGTTCCTGTGTGATTTTGGAAAACTTTTCCAGATTAAGCAGATTCTTGCATTTGAGTCCACAGTAACACACCCAGAGCAACTTTGGGCCTTCTGGGAGTTTCTCAGATTAATGCTGGATTACCTGTTTAGCTGATTCAAAGCAAGTCAGTTTAGGCTGGTATATAAATAAAAAAAAAACAACAACAACTAAACACTAGGGATTTATCAAATGCTGCATACATTATCTGGATAATTATTGTTCTATAACAAAAATCTTAAGTCTTTTTTCTTTGCTTTTGCAGCGTCAGCCTCTAACGTTGTTCCGACAGTTTGTAACGGACGAGAGGTGGTGGACTCCACAACGTCCTCCTTGTGAAGATCAAGTTGGGTTTATTTATATATATATATATATTTTGCCAAGTCTTGTAAACAGAGTAATATAATCACTAGTCCTGAATCAGGTGTCTCAGAAACAGACAGGGTCACGCAGGCGACCATCCTGACTTTGTTGTCCTCAGAGTGCTGTGAGTACAAATGTCCCAATTATGTCATTTTGTTCTTTGACTCGTAGCAGTTTTGAAGGAGATGCCAATAAAGGAAATTATAGCTCTTGTTTTTTGGAGATTCTACTTGCAACAATGGCGTAAATTATAGTAAATCTGTTCAATGTAATATATTCAAGACGTTTTTAATGTAGAATATAGTGGACCAGTTTGTGCTTTTCTTGTAATTTATGTAAATAAAATGTGTTTTTTATAAATAGTAAAATTTGTTTGCAATTTGTTTGACTTGTCCACCCTGTATTGGTCACTTAGAGTGATGGTGGTTGAAAGTGATGTTTGAAAAGAAGTTGGAAGGAGAAGAAAGTCAAACCTTGAGCATTGCATTTAAGTTACAATTTTAACAGTTTGATTATTCAAAAAAAAAAGTATTTTTGCTATGCAGAAACACCATTTGATAATACGACATCAACATCCAACAAAGCCATCCAGAAACACCTCCGTAGTTAGTGGCAGTGGGCTGAAGAGACTGGCGCTGTAGGAAACACGGCCAGCCCAGATACGCTGCTTCACACTGCCATCTTGTGTTAAGGTCTTTCTATTGTAAATCAGAAAACAGACTATAACAATATGGTTTTCCTGGAAAATTATTTTAAAAATTTGCATGATGGAGAAATTACAATATCATTTAAAATAGTTGTTTTCATATCCAACAGAAAATATTCTCTTAATTTGCAAGTCTTATGCTCTAATGGTACATACACATCTGTAGAATGATTTAGTGATCTGCTCTTGAAACTTGATGTGCACAATATATGAAACTACCATTTTCACATTGTCTGACTTTAATCAGACTAAACGTTTTCTGTTTTAGATTAATTAGGATTATTAAAAAATAATTAAATGCCAGAATAATGGCACAGACAATTTTTAATTACTTTCATCAAAGTCGAAAGTTTAAACCAACACCTAAAACAACACGTTTCCTTTGTGACATCATAAAAAAAAAAAATAATAAAAAAAAATAATAATAATAATAAATCAGCCAAACTACCTGGAATCTAGTTGGAAATGAAATGCGGATTTCAATTTCCTGAATTTGTTGTTTTCATCTCACAAACAAATATAAACGGAAAGCTTGGGAATGTACAGACATTCACCATTCATGAAGGAGACAGATTCTGTATCCCAAAGACAAACATGTTTGTGTAGCAATCCTAGAATAATAAAAAAAAAGACATTGAGAAGAAGCTGGTGAGAGAGCACAGTGAAAGAAGTCAAGTAACAATTTTGACCACTCACAGACGAAGAAGCCAAATTACAGTTTGCAAACGGCCCCAAGAAAGACAAAGTCATCTTTTGGAGCCATGTCCTGTGATCTGTTGAAATTAAAATGGGCCATTATCACTATAATGAAAAAAATAGGGAAGCTAAAGAGCCCTACAACACAACCCAAGCTGTGGCAGCATCATGCTGTGGGAAGGTTTTGCTGTAGTAGTGACATGTGCTAATCAAAATGTACATGGCATCATCCGGAAATAATATTACATGTAAATATTGCAAATAAACAGATTCTAATCGTATTTTGCATAGTTTTACAGTGCAACAGTTCTGCAAACAGAACTCTTAATTTTTATTTCTATAATTTTAAATTACTTAACTCATTTTTTTTTCTTTAATTTTGCGGAGATACACTTCCATGAAGCTAACAGTGTTTCAATCTGTTAATTTTTCTTCATTGTTCAAACAACATTTACTTCTGCCCTTAATTCACTGAATAAGATATACATAATAAGATAGTGGTGAGAATGTTGCAACAGACTGATTAACATAACTGGGGGAAGGAAATTGAACAGCATATGCATTTTATTTATTTTCAAAGGGAGAAAGTTCAAAGTTTCGATCCGTCCATAAAATGATTTTCAGGAAAGTCACCTCTTAGAAGCGGTTCAGAGTTTGACCGCCAGGTGGCGACCGCGGTGAAGCTGACTCCAACGGGAGAAAGATGAGAGAAGTAAAGTCCCACCTCTTCCTTTGGTGATTCCCTTGAATCAGAGAAACAACAGGAAGAGTGTTTTTTTTTCCCGCAGGGAGTATTCGCCGACTTCACATTTATCATATTACAATATTAACCCCGATTAATATTGTTTTTTAAAGAGGTAGGTTCCTTTTTCTGAAATATAGATTCATGTCTTTTTTATGATAATTCGTGTTAAACTGAGGAAGCTGCAGCTGTTGAAAACTCGTTAAAACTAATGTTTTATCTTGCCATTGACGTCTTATTGCAGTTGTCGAATGGTCAATAACACGGATAGCCCAAATAATGTGTAAACAGCTTGAAAAATAAGCCTGTCAGCTTTGATGTCCAGCGAAGGGGCGAGTCGAGGCATGTTCCTGCTTGTCCTGGCAGCACGTCCACTAATAAGCGTAGTGAGTTTCTGTGCAGGTTTTGCAGCTTGAGCATGGCCCCGAAGAGAAAAGCCGCTAAAGCTGTCAAAGCAGGTGGGAAAAAGGCGAAAGATGAACCCAAGGATGCCTTCACTTCTACAAAAGAGGCGCTTCTGGCTGCAGGATCACAGGTTAAAGACAAAAGGAAGGTGGATGAGCACTGTCAACTTGTTTCATCCGGAGAGGTAGAGAAATAGCACTAATATTCCATTTATTTTATCCATGAGTAATATTGCAACTGTGGAAAATCTTATGTGTCGTCTCCACAGGTTCACGAGGACTACGACTGCATGCTCAACCAAACAAACATAGGACACAACAACAACAAGTTTTATGTCATCCAAGTTATTAGAGCAGAAAACGCATACTTCTCATGGAACAGATGGGGACGAGTGGTAGGTTGCATCCACCATAATTCAATTAATCCCAGCTAAGTTTATTTACATAAAGACAGTTTACAACTGGTGTCATCGAGGCATTTTACTGTCGGATCAAAGTCGTATGCATTCTAGTCCGATGCAGATTTATTTCCAATTCATTCTGATACGATTCTGTCACATTCGGATTTAGTTATAAGGAGTTCAATTTGACCCTAGTCATAGTACAATCAGTTGATGGCAAATTCACATTGACACAGTCGTTGACGTTGCGGAGAACTCTCCACATGCGCAATGTGGCGACAGTAGAAGGGAATGTCTCCCTTATAACAGGAAGTTGAGAGGACATGAAACCTAACACTCAGATTCTTACCAAATTTAAGATTTAATTCGTTTAGTAGGGACAAGGCACATTAATTAATATTTATGTAAATGTGCCATAATTATTTTTTCATCCATTATCCCTGAAGAATAGACCATGTTCTTTATTCATTCCATTTTTCCTCAGCTGAGTTTTACAGCTGGCCTCTGCAGTGGCTGATGATAGCATTTGAGCTATATTAGAGAAACAAAAACTCCCTGAGCAGTGGGCAACATGACAATTGGAAAAGTCAATTTAAGATTGACATTTTGACAGGCTGCCAGGCTTACAATACTCAACATGTAGCAATTAGCATAGCCATCTGTTTTTCCTGTCTAACTCCTGGAACTTGTTTATTTGGGTTTGATGTGACATCCAGATTCACCATCTGCGACGCTACTAATGATTATTACATTCAACATTTTTCTGAATCTGACCTCAGGGGGAAGTAGGACAATCTAAACTGACTCCATTTGCCAACCTGGAGTCAGCCTTGAAGGACTTTGAGAAGAAATTTAAGGACAAGACAAAGAACAACTGGAGTGACCGCATGAACTTTGTCTCTCATCCTGGGAAGTACACACTGATTGAGGTGGACGGAGAGCAGGACGCTGAGGTCAAGGTATTGCAACAGTTTATTTCTGAGCAACAGGAAGCTTTGAGTAACTCGTTGTTAATATTTTATTTATATCCTTAGATATATTTTCAGATGTACTTTTTGCTCCACAGGTGGACACTGTTGATGCAAAAGTCTCAAAAAATGTCCTCCCATGCACTCTTGATGGCCCAACACAGAATCTTATTAAGCTCATTTTCAGCAATGACATGTTCAAGGAGGCAATGAAATGCATGGATTTAGGTAGGTTTGTCTCACTTAACCAACCATTTTAAACTAACTGCTTCCTATAACTTTGGGTAGGTTAAAACACTGTTATGCTACATGCATGAAAGTTTGGTTTCAAAGTGTAGTTAAGATCTACATGATCAGGTTACAACATGCAAATGATTAACCATTGTTAGAAACAAAGGTTCACCTTGGCTTCTTCTTATCTTTGCATATTAAAATGTAGGTCTGATAAGTTTTTTTTTACTCTTTTCAGAATAGTTCTGTTTTTTTGTGGGCATGTGTTTATTAGCACAATAAAGATATTAAAACCCCTGATTTGACCAGTGGTGTGTGTACATGGTTTTTATTTTTACAGACATCAAGAAGATGCCTTTGGGTAAACTCAGTAAGGCCCAAATAGCAAAAGGCTTTGAAGTTTTGGAGGAGATCGAAGCTGCTATGAGCCAAAAAGGTGGAAGAGGACGCCTTGAAGAACTCTCATCAAAGTTCTTCACCACAATTCCCCACAACTTTGGCAGGAGCAGACCGCCAGCCATTGACACCAAAGAGATTGTTGAACAGAAGAAGGAGATGCTTATGGTAAGATTTTCAATTAGAGTGATTTCTTGTCTTTTTTACATAAAGTTTTGTCAGCTCTAATGTCCGTTTCAATGTTGTTGTTCAGGTGCTGGCAGACATTGAGCTGGCCCAGACTCTGAAGTCAGAAACGGAGAAGGCTCAGGATGAGATGCTGGAGACGGTTCCTCATCCCATCGACCAAGACTACATGTCTCTGAAATGCAAGCTCTCCTTGCTGGCCAAAAATACAGAAATCTATAAGGTATTGTGTCCTAAATTAGCATTATTGACTGCTAAAATAATTGTCATGTTCCAATTACTGAAGTATCTCATGCCTTTTGCATTCAAAGATAATCGAGAAATACATGAAGTCAACTACGTGTAGCTATAGCAAGCCAAAGATACTCAATGTCTGGGAAGTGGACCGAGAGAAAGAGGTGTGAGGCACTCCTGCCATTTTTGCACTTATAGTGAAGGAGTCCAGAAGTCTTTCAACCAACACATTGTGACTTTCAGGGAGAACGCTTCAGTGAGAATGAGAGTCTCGAGAACCGCCGCCTGCTGTGGCACGGGACAAACATAGCGGTGGTGGCAGCTATCCTGAAGAGCGGTCTCAGGATCATGCCCCATTCGGGGGGCCGTGTTGGCAGCGGGATCTATTTTGCCTCTGAAAACGCAAAATCTTTAGGTTACGGTAAGAAATCTCCTAAGAAAGCAGTTTCTTTGAATTCTTTTGAGATCATAGTATTGTACTTAGCTGAAATGCATTTCACTCATTGCTAGTGCGTCCCTCAAACAACACTGGAGTGATGTTTCTGAGTGAGGTAGCTCTTGGCAATGAGTTCACCATCACCAGAGATGACTGTACCTTGAAGAAGGCTCCTGCCGGTTATGACAGTGTGGTAGCACGAGGCCTCATGGAACCAGGTAAGATGCAGTAACATACTACAAATTTACAAATGACCTTGCTCTTAAGGTCTCTTGGTGTTGAAGTTATGCTTTTAATCTTTGGCATACGAAAGATCTTCTTGCTCTTATTCCAATATTCACAAAACAACATGGCAGCAGAATTGATGGCTTCTTTAAGTTAAATTAATATATCAAGAATTTGTCAGTCATTAATAAAGTTGATCAGTCTCGCCTGTTTTTTTGAAAATAAAAAAAAACTATTTAAAGTTTCTTTTCTCCTTACTGGGTTTGATTTTATTGGAGAATGTAAATAATGGACAAAGAGATTTGCAATCAAATTAATTACACATAACCAAGGAGCTATACATTTTTTTTAAATCTGTGATCTACACCATACATGTGAATGACCATTCAAAACTATAATGATTACATTGAATAAATGTCTTAACCTTTTTTTCAATAAATGCAATACTATTTTGGAGTAAAAAAAAAAGGTTCTTCTTTAACAAACTCTAAGAAAAAGAAATGTGAAGTATATTTTGAACAAAAACAAATATGCAGCCAAACATGATGGGGCTGAACAGACCAGGTGTTGACGGGGTCGACGTAGCATTTTAATCTGGGAGTTTTTGTCTCACTCATCTTCCTGTTCTCAGGACAGAAAAACAGAATCAAGCCTTATCAGCCAATCAGAGACTGAATTTAGCAACATGTGACCATGAATTGATTAATAGTCAAACAAATGTTGAGTTAGTTTTTGTTATTCAGATGTATTCTCAATGTAATTAACCACATGTAAATCGTCTAAGTCAGTGGTTCCCAAACCTTTTCTCCTGGGTCCCCCCAGTGGTTTCTAAACTATTTCTGGGCCCCCCCTCTGGCGTACAAATAGCTGTCTGGTTGAACGATGTGTGTGAGCAAAGGGGGTGGGGGGTGGATTCTTAGAGACTCCCTGTTGTACTCAGCACAGGCTCCAGACAAACAAGGGGGGGAATCAACTTTTTGGGGGGCAAAATGAATCGTAGCTGAACATGGACAACACCACCAGCAGCCTACAAGCTACTTGTTAAGCTTAAGGTGATGTATTGATATTAGCTAGTCATCTTTTAGCTAACAATACCTGCATCCAACAGCTTAAAAACTGTGAAAAGTTCTTGGCGTTTTGCTGGTTTGCTGCCGTGATTCTAACACAAACCTACGTAGCAGCAGCAGCAGCAGGTCTCCTTCACAGGTGTAAACCCAGCGGGGGGGCCTAGCGGCCATGTTGCGTTTAAAGGCAGCTCGGAAAAACAGGTTACAACATGTTAACAACGGATTAAACAGTTTTAACTGTTTATAAAAGT
>NW_006800199.1:608867-610362 GCF_000485575.1 Poecilia formosa | reverse complement strand
CATCTAAAGGGTCATAAACGCATCCAGCATCAAGACAGTCAGGAATGCACTGTGGGATTCCTGACTGTCAGAATCAACAAACATCCCTTTAATCTATGAAACTACAAATTTTTAAAGCCTTTTTTGTATTGAAAGACAGAAAATCATTCAAGTTTTGTCATATATCTTTTTTCTTTTTTTTTAAAGAAAAAAATAAAAAAACTTTGAACACATTTCGATTGTGTTTTTTGTTTTTACACAAAACTCAAAAGGTTCGCCCTGAAAATGCAGTAATGTTCTTTTTTTTAATTTTTATTATTGATTGCTTTATCTAAGTAATAAAAAAAGCAGTGGAAGATCAAATTTGAGTTTTCATTCTGCACCCCAGCGCTTTAAGAGGGCCGACGTGGTTCTGTCCGTTTTGTTTGCAGACCCATCTCAGGACACCGTCATCACTCTGGAGGACAAGCAGGTTACTGTTCCTCAGGGAAAAGCCATCGAACAGCCCCAATACAGGAACAGCAGCTTCAGCAACAGCGAATACCTGATCTACAAAGAGAGCCAGTGTCGCCTTCGCTTCCTGCTCGAGATAGAAATGCGTTAACAGTTTCAGTTTAACAAGGAAACGAGGCTGTGCAGGTCATCAGAGCATAGCTAATCCTACCATGTTGCATAAGCGCTTCTTTCTCTTTGTGCCTTATAATTGTATGCATGACCCATAGAATGTACTTTGGCTTTGCACATTGTTAGTAAATGATGATAATCTTAATGACAGTAATAATATATTACTCTGTACTGCATAGAAGGTGTTTGCTTTAATGTGTTGGTAACTTAGAGTTGACTATTCTTACATCTTGGAAGGGTTTATTTGCACTCTAGGGGATTTGAAGGATATCCCCCAACTTAACCCAAAAAGGTACATGCTTAGCCTTTGGAAAATTATTATTATTTTGTTGTGAAAGTGTGAAAGCAGAGTAGATATAGCTATGTGCAATATCTGCCTTGCTGTAAGTAACTGACAAGAGAGGAGAAAAAAACAATGAAGGTTTTGTTTGGAACACTTTGAGATTGCAAAAGGGGTTGAAAAAACGGTCTCTAAAAATATACATTTTCGTTATTTAAACGTCACTTCCAGTATGGATTTTCACCTCCATATTTTAAATAAAAGTATAGCAGGATCAAAGGAAATGTACATTTGTGTTTACAGAAGTAGTGGGAAGCTTATCCTGTGGTTCATAATGACGAACTGTTTGTTAAACCAGTAGAAACAGATTGTGGAGGTAATCAAAAGTGATGTCATATGCAAATTACTAACATCTTTACATAATTGAGATTTTGGACTGTGTCAAAATGCTGCAACCTGCTGACCAACAAACTGTTTATTTTGCACTGACAAACTCCTTGAAGGGTTCAATAAATTAAAATGCAGAGCTTGCCTGCATTTAAGCATACCATGTCATGAATGTGTATTTTTATATATATATACAAACAAAGGTATGATGAGCAGTAATATATA
>NW_006800199.1:592135-608820 GCF_000485575.1 Poecilia formosa | reverse complement strand
TCTCAAGGAAACTTCCACTCTGTTTGAGTCATTTGCAAACTCTAACAGCTGATTTTTCCAAGTTGCTCTGTAAAGTTGTTATCTGACCAGAACACTTTCTTCCACATGTTTTCTGCGGCCCCTGCATGGTGTGGGGTGAAATGAAAACAAGAGTTCATGTAGCTTTCGCTGTGAAACTCGTCTACAAAGGTCAGATTTGTGCAGTGTGGGACTAATCATGAGTCTCTGTAGAGCTTTAAGAAATGCCAGTGACCTCTGATTAATGCTCTCCTAGGTCAGTTTACATGGACTTTTGTGTCTTTGTGGGCTTAGTAGAACATTTTCAGTTCATTAACTGAACAATTAATATGTAATATAACTCAGTGTCTGCTTGGTCTTCATGATGATGTTTGATCTCTACTGTTCCTGAGCAAACCCTTGAGGTCTTCACAGAACATCAGGCTTTATATTCACATTAAATCACACACACATTGTTTGTAAAAATGGATTTCAGTAAGGGATATTAAAGTACCCCACACAGATTTTTATTTGTAAAAAGTTTTAAAATGCTGCTTATTTTTCTTTCTTTCACTTCACAGTAATGTGCCGCTTTGTGTTGTAGCCCTGACAAAATACCCAGAGTCTTCTGTATTGACAAAATGTGAAAAAGTTGAATAGTTGTTGATGCTTTTATGGTAAATCTCTCATGTTTTGATAACAAAACTGACTTTTGAAATTCTACAGAGTGTATCCATGGTGTTACTGAGAAGATGGAGGAGTTAGGACCCAGGGACGGCTGGTGGGGGGACAGTGGTGTGTGTGTCTGATGGCAAAAGAGGAAAAAACTTCAGCATGCACCATTACACAAAACAATGTGTGACAGTCACTGCCATACACAGCACAGGACAGGACAGAGGAGGGGCGAGGGAAGAGGAGAATAATTTACCACCAAAACCGTCATGGGATTGCGTTTTTATATTTTTCTTTGTGATATAAATTGTAATGCAGTTCCAGTGCCTCTCTATGGAAAAGACAAACTTTAGAAAGTTTTACATTTTTTTAAACAGAGATGGACATATGATTTATATACTTTTGATTAAGAAATGAGATAAAGCATCTATTTTGTTTACTTTTGTAAAAAAAAAATCCTTGAACTCAAAGCAACTGGTTTAAACAACAAACTGAGAGTGAACCAGGGGTAAGTCAGTTTTATCAAAATATTGCTTTTCTTATTGCTCTTCTAAAACATAACATTAAAGCATCTTAATACCCATCTTCTGAAAATTGTTGACATTTTTATTTCACTGCAAGTTAACCTGAAGTGTTTGTCAGTAAGTGGTATAGCCCAAAGGAGCAGATTAATTATATGCCTTTACTTCCACATACTAAAACCTGATAAGTTTTGTGAGGTTATTAAAAAATAACCTCACAAAACTTGTTTCTATAATTTGACTTATGTTTGAAACATACTGATAAACTGAACTGAATTGTGCAGATTTGAACTATGAAGGCCATTGACGGCGCATGATTTCATTTTTGGCATTAGAGAAAAGGGGTTTGAATACAAATAAACTACATGATTAATTGTTTGATCACAAAGCAACCCATTTATCAAAAATGCTGATAATCTGTCAACTTTTTCCAATAGTTTTTGTTTCAGTTACTACCGTCACATTCAGTAAATTAGAATGTTAGTAAAAATTTGTTAGCAACTCAGTTCACAAACACATAAAGATTAGTTACACACAGGTTGATGTCTTCAAACTTTATTTCTGTAAATTATTATGGTTTTCTGCTGATATCTAGTGGAAACATGAATTTATGGATAAGTATGTCAGAACATTAAAAAGTTATTTTAAGACAAAAATGTCAGCCTAATGAAAAGTGTGTTTAATAGCCTCTTTTTTTTTAAGTACTTGGGAATCCAGCCTCATCAACACATATTCAATAAATTATTGAATGTGTCTGTCTATGAAATGGTTGTGGTTGAAAAAAACTTTTTTTTTTTCTCCATTTAATAATAAAATTTAAAGTAAAATCTGTTTCCCTATTTCAACACAGATATTTCACCCATGAGAAAATCAGAGCTGAAAATGGAGGAGGAAGTCAGTAAATGATGGCGGACATGACGGGGTCCATGATCTCCTCTGTCACAGATCCTTCTGTCGCAAACTCCACCGATCCCACCGTCCCCGCCGATGTCGGCGTCGTCACAAGCTCCCAGTCACAGATCAAGGATCTTTTCGGGTTGTTCTGCATGGTGACGCTTAACCTCATCGCCCTGGTGGCCAACACCGGTGTGATGGTGGCCATAGCTCGCGCTCCTCACCTGAAAAAGTTTGCGTTTGTCTGTCACCTGTGCGCAGTGGATCTGCTATGCGCCATCCTCCTGATGCCTCTGGGAATCATCTCCAGCTCTCCGTTCTTCGGCACGGTGGTGTTCACCATTCTGGAGTGCCAGGTTTACATCTTCCTCAATGTTTTCCTCATTTGCCTCTCCATCCTCACCATCACCGCCATCAGCTTGGAGCGCTACTTCTACATTGTGCACCCGATGCGTTACGAAGTCAAGATGACCATCAACCTTGCGATTGGTGTGATGGTGCTGATCTGGGTTAAATCACTCGTCTTGGCTCTGGTCACGCTGTTTGGATGGCCGGCTTACGGTCCTCAGAGCTCCATTGCAGCAGCTCACTGCTCTCTTCATGCCACCCACAGCCGCCTGAGGAGAGTATTCGGAGTGCTCTTCAGTGTGATTTGTTTCTTAGCTCCTGTAGTGGTCATCTTTAGTGTGTACTGTGCTGTGTATAAGGTTGCTCGCTCAGCAGCTCTGCAGCAAGTCCCAGCTGCGCCAACATGGGTGAATGCGTGCACTGCAAAGGACCGCTCTGACTCCATCAACAGCCAAACAACCATGATCGCCACCACCCGCACTCTGCCTCAACGACTGTCTCCAGAAAGAGCCTTCAGCGGAGGAAAAGCTGCGATAACCTTGGTGTTCATCGTGGGCCAGTTCTTGGTTTGCTGGTTGCCCTACTTCATTTTCCACGTCCAAATGTCTCTAACCGCTTCCATGCAGAGCCCGGGGGACTTGGAGGAGGCCGTAACTTGGCTTGCTTACTCTTCTTTCGCAGTGAACCCGTTCTTCTACGGCCTCTTAAACAGACAAATCAGGGACGAGTTGGTGAAGTTTCGACGTTGCTGCTTGAACCAGCCCACAGAGGTTGGAGCGTCCAGCCAGGAGGCCTCGTTTCAGGAAAACTTCCTTCAGTTCATTCAGAGGACCACCAGCATGCCCGAAAGACGCTCCAGCTGCTCTAACTCCAGTCCCACATTAAACCAGGTGAACATTATTCCAGGACAAATACCAGAGGAGCATGCATAGACTACCTGTACACTCATTATATAAATGTTTATTTATCCTGTTATTCGATAGAATAGAAATAGCCTTCATTGTCCCACAGCAGCAGCAGCATTTGGATATTTAGGTTCACACAAAACAGCAAAAGGTGATAATGGGCTGTTTATTTCTTACATTACTTTGTTGTATAAAATGCTCTTATATTTATGCTCTTTACTAACTTGATTATTTCTATTGTTTACTTTTTTTGTAAAAAAAAAAAACCCACCACAAAAACAAAGATGGCTATGTAACACCAACATATTTGCAGTTTCAGTCAACGGTTTACATGTACTCATCATGGTCTAGTCTTTTTGTTTTTGGTTGCTTCCTACAGTTTTCTTTTTTCAGGGTAGAAATATACAAACTGTTTCTATGATTTTTTTCAACAAGTTCTGACAGAGGGAAGTTGCACCTTTATTTTAGCTTCAACAAGCTTCTTGTGTAATTCTGATGGACCAGATTTATTTTAAATTGGTTATCACACACTTGTCTTTTAATCATGAGCTACATAAACCCTCACCTTGACTTCTCCAAGCATTGTGGTCAAACACGGGGAAGTTAAGGCTCCTGTGACTGTGAAAGGTTTTCACACAAAGCATTTGACTTCCTGTGTGGACAGCTGCAAACTTCAGTCATGCTTAAAGACATCACTTTTGAACTTTTTATTTCCTCTTTATCACTCTATTGGTCAGTGGCAATTTAAAACTTCTTTTGCTGTGGACTTTGACACTGAAGTCCCAGAATCCTCCATTTTATGACGACTAGAGTTCTAGTTTGTTTTGTAACAATCCCTTTCTTTGAGCTAAGGGTGGTACTTTGGGTCAGATTGTTGAAACTGGAGCACATTTGTGTGTCCTGACAAGACAAAGGCCCAAAACAAACATCAAAACATTGGAATGGATAAAGCAAGACTAACATTAATCAGCTGAAATGAACCCAAGTTAAACCTTGTTTAAATTGCGCTGGCTTTGTAAAATGTCTCTTTGCCAGACGACCCATTAATCTAAATTAACCAAGAAGAGGGAACAAAAACCCAGCCAGAAAAAATGCCTCAAACTTGTTGATGGCTACAAAAAAGATTGGTAGAAAATCCACTGTTAATTTCAACCTATATTTTCAATTCTGATTTTGTAAAAAATCTCAGAAATATATATAGAAAATTGTTTAAATGGTTAAAGGCCACAAACCTGTCAAGGCATTAATGACCAAGATGAATGTGTGTAAACTTTTGGCTAAAACTGTTCACTGCAATTTTCCCTTTTTGATATCTGACATGCATTTCAAAACTGGTCTTATTTTAACTGAGATTATAGAAAAGCTTTGGTAAAGATGTACATTTTGGAATTAACAGCAATAAAAAAAAAAAAAAAAACATTGTCTGATGGATAATTCAGTTTCAAAAATACATGATTGTGTCCCATCTGACTTAACATTGCCACCATAATGACACTATTGAATTTCTTGTATCATCGGTAATATTTATACGTAAGAAACAATATTCAAGTAGTAGATGGGGTTTGAAAAGTCTTAATTATCCTCCTTGTGGTATATTTCATAATTAATCTTTGTCTTGTTTAGGGAGAGAAGGTAGGGATAACACCTCAGACTTCCTACTTAAAACAAATATTAGGTTTCGATGTCGCCTCTCTCTGTTGCCATATTAAATAAAATGGACTCGCATAGCAACAAAATGACCCCTTGGATAACCTTTTGATCCAAGTCTGCTCAAATACAGACGGAGTCCGATAAAGCTCATTTACATGTGAACAAAGATAGCTCACATGTTCCCGTGAATATGGACCAACGTAATTTGGACATGGATATGGGAAGGAAGAGATAGGAAACCTGCAGAGAAAATCATTACTGGTGCGTTGATAATGCACCAAAGAGAGGCAACAAAGTGCTATTTTATGGCCTTCGCTGTTTGTATTAGCCCTCGTTCGTGGTTACAGCAAATATAAGCAAACATCATTCTGCAGTACGGGTGTTACTTAGGAATACGCACCCTTACATAACTGTAGGTGTGTTAAAAACATTAGGTTGACAAGCAAACACATGTTTTTCAGAATTGTTTTTATTTTTATTTAAAATAATATTCACAAGGTAATAATTCACTCAATCTATGTGCACTCTAATGCAGAGCTCAAACATTAACATCAGTGAATACAAATGGGAACGTTGGACAAATCTCAGCACAGCAGACACTCCTAAATAAAAGTATGTCTGAAGTATTTTCTTTTGTTTTGTTTTTTTTCAAATGAATTTGGATGAACCGGAGTGACAGGGCTCTGACTGCACCTGTAAGATTTAACAAAGGCGTTCAGGGGAAAGGATTTTCAAGTTTGTGTGAATCCGTCTGTCTTCTCCACCCACATTTTTACAGACTATTAGAATTTTTCAAAGTAAATTAATGAGTGAAGGTTTTGCTCAAGAAGTGCTTTTCGTAGACACAGACAACAGCACAACCAACTTCATGCAACAATATGAAGGCTGAATGCTACTAGAGTAAATCCTAGGCAAATGGGGCTTAAACAGATTTATTTTGTTATAGTAATTTAACGAAGCACTGCACTTTCCTCCACAGCCTCAGGGAAACATCTGGAAAGACTTGATTTTCTCTTTTTGTGTCAACAAGCTAAACGGTAGCAAAGGTGACAGTTTTCATGTCAACAGGCACGGTGTGTTTTGAAACAAGACAACTAATACTACATGCCATATTTCTCAATAAGCAAGAAGAAACATAAAGAAATAATTAATTAAATACGTTTATTTAAAGTGACAAAAGGAGACAATCTTAGTATCAACATTTTTGATGAGTAAAAATGTCCTCCATTTTGAACTCTGTACTAATAGACTACTTGACCATTTAACATGCTGTAATATTATAATAAAACACGAGTAACACATTTTACAGTATTGCTGCTGCTTTATTGTAATGAAGAATAACCAAATACAGTTCCTGAGCTGCAGTGTTACCACACAGAAGTTCTTGCATATTCTTCATTTTGATGTGCCTCTTTATGAAAATCACTTTTTATATTTTTGTGACTATTTAAACATTTCACACCTTAAACAGTTATTTGGTTGTTGTCTGATATGCATGTGTCAAACTAGATAAATCTTTGAATAAAAAATATATTTTATTTTATATATATATATTTAAAAGAATTGCAAGCACTTTCTCACAAACTATTATTTATTATCTCACTGGAACATCTGCTACCATCACTGCTGTTGTGAGGTTTAATTATGTCATTAACTTAGGCATTGTCCATGACGAAAATACAGACTGCTGATTAAATCGCTGCTCCCGACAACAGAAACCTTTCAACATGGTAAACAAGCTGCATATTCTGGCCAACAGAGGGCGCAGTGTGGCAATGAATTGCTCTATCTTCTGTCTGAGTCGAGATCTGCTTAAAAACAATAAGCTACAAACACACAGATTTATGTTGGATAATCTTCTTTTAACGTTACAATAACATCCCAAAAAGACTGATGAGATGTCAGGTGGCTTTTTGTTTAAAATTTTATGTTGAGATGTCTGCTGAAGTTTGCCGTTAAAACAAACAAACAAACAAACAAAAAAAAACAACAAAAAAAAAACAAAAAAAAAAACATATAATGTAGAAAGTAAAGATGACTCATGGATGACATCTGACTATGTGTCATTGTGTTTCCAGAGCCTCTCTAATGGTATTTTGGTGAAGGTCATATTCTGAAAAAATACATCAGGGCCTTAAAACCTGGGAAGCAATTTGGTGATATACGCGTAAGAAAGAAAGTGCGTTAGGTTTTAAAAAAGGAAGTTGAAAATTGGCTTTGCTAACTTGTCACATTTTATGTAAGACACTTTACTTTTTTCTCTGAAACAAATGCATAAAATATACAAATTGGTGTTCTGCGGCGTATTGTTGAATAAGGAAAAAATTGGGGATTCAGCTCAGATGTGCAATTAGCAGAACAGCTTCTTCCAAACCCTGCTGCGTTTTGGCTGCGTGTATTTAAAACTCTGACAAACATCATCACCATTCGCCTGATTAAAGGTCTGTGAGGTCTGATTGTTTCCACTCATCATAATCTCTCCCACAAAACTCTTGTTTGATCCCACTTCCTCCGAGATTAACACTTCTCATGCAGGTACAAAGCAGACTGATTGTGCATCGCACAAAGCCAATAAAAGCATTGCTCAGAAATGGTCAAAGCGGTCATCAGTGTGCCATGTCCCACCTGGGTGTCAACCACGAGCCTGTCATCCGGCTGGCTGCACTCGCTCGTCCTTCATGTTTCCAGCGACTCCGAGCTGGGCCACAGCCGAACGACGATGGACGAGGACAGACTGAAATCGGGGGAGCTGATGGAAGTGAAGGTGGATGAGGGTCCGGATTTCACCCACCGCAATTCACGACCCCAGATTGAAGACAGGGATCCCAACAGAGTCAACAGCAATCTAAAGGTAAGATTACTTGTGCTAATCTTACCTTTAGATTAGGTAAGATCAACAGTTGTTGATGTAACATACATCAACAACTGATGATGTATTTTACATTTCAAATCTCAAATCCAATTCAAAAGTGTTTGAACAGACTGATGTCAAAATAGTTCAAAACTCGGCTATTAAATGGTTCACGATTTATTTTTCAAATGCAAACCAGAAAAGTCTTGTGTGCGTTTGTTTGTGTTTGTGCACCCGCTCTACGTCACAACCGCTGCACATTCAATGTTTGATAAATAGCTCAAGTTCAGTCAGGTTGGATGAGACGTGTCTGTAAATAGATTTTAGGAGAATATGTGCCTGCAGCCTGCTGTGGTGATGTTAGGCAATCTCCCCATGAGAAAGCAATTGTTCAAAGCAGTCTCTCAATCCATATATATGACAATATTTATTTAATTAAATATGTATGTTGGATCAGTCGGTCTCTCTAAATCATGCCAGGACAATGGTTTGCTCAGTGAGAGCTTTCTGTGACACATTGTTTCGTTTTGCCTTAATGAACCCCTGAGGGCATTACAAAACAGCTGCATATTAAGTTGACATTAATTTACAAATTAGTAAACATTATTTAGTAATTAGGCTATGCAGGAACATAACTGGCTGCATAACTTTCTTTCGATGTGTCGCAATAAAAGGGGGTGGATATAAATCTAAATTCAAGTTTATTTTTAAAAACGGGACAAAATGGGACATGAGATTGCAGCCAAGTGGCTAATTTTCATCTCTAGTCCCGCTGGCAGCAGGTTGATGTTGAAGCACAAAATAACACTACAGAGTAATAAATACATAAAACAACCTCAAAATTGACATATTTTTGAAAATACTCAAGTTTGACTTATCTTGCTTGTTACGAGCCGGCTTTCAAGATGTTTTGTTACACAATTTTAGATTTTTATATTGTAAAATTGCGAAAGGGATCTATCTTTTTTGTCGTCCTCACAAGAATTTTCTGCTCTGTGTTGATCTAGCACATGAGATCATCTGATTCAGACTAAAAACTGTTAGTATCCTAGAACTAAGTACATCAAGGAATTTTTTCATTTTTGTTTGTTTACAGATATGCATCCATGTCATTCTGCTCACTACCCCCACCACCAGCCCCGTAAATAACAGCATTTTAATGAAAATCCTTGGTTCTTGCCTGTGCCTTAAGGTCATGTTTGAGGACGTGATTGCAGAGCCCCCTTCAGTGCGGAGCTTTGATAAAGTCTGGCTCTGGAGTCACGCCCTGTTCGAGGTGTCCAGACTGTGGGGCTACCGCTTCATCTCCCTGGTGCTGGCGGTGCCGGTGTCGCTGACCGCAGGGCTGCTCTTTGCTGTCCTCAGCTGCCTCCACATCTGGTAGGACCTGAAGCTCAGATACGAGGGTACAAATACATGAAACCGAGCCGGTCGAGCTGGTTGGCACACTTTTAACGAATAGAGGTCACTTTGTGAAGGTTGCAGCTGCATTCTTTTCAACATGTTGTTTCTCCCTGGAGGGAACTTTACTTGAGAGTTTGCTTATGTTTTCTCCTCCCCTTTGTGTCCTTCCAGGCTGATCATGCCCGGCGTGCAGCTTCTTCTCATCAGTATGCAGTGGATCCAGACGGTGTGGGCCAGCATACTGAACATTTTTATCAGTCCTTTCTTTACCAGTTTTGGAAAGTGTTGTGGTCAAATTATTATCCGCCTGGCGAGTGCTGATAACAGATAGAGTTAGTTATTTAGTCAGTGTGAGCAACTAAGCAGAAGGTATAAAAAAAAAGACAAGCAGTGAAGGATTGCTAACTATTTGCTGACAGGGAACTTGTATCATTTGTTATTATTTTGTATTTTTATGCACCTGTCATGCTTTTTTGCATGCCGACACATTCATCAACTTTTCCATTCTGTAATGACATTGACGTATGGACCCTCAATGTGTATTTCAACGCCCCAAATACAAAATGAAAATCCACCAGAAGCACATTTTTAATAAAAATGTATAATCTGCTAAATTGCTTAAACTGTGGTACTGTGGGGGTACTGTCAAGAAAAAAAATATTCTGTTATTTTGTTTTCAGCAATCAACAGAATTGTGAATTAATGAATAAAAGTATTTCTGACATAAAACAAATGTCTAAAGTTGTCTCTGATTGTCAGCATTGCGTCTGTGGATCATGTCAGGCGGATTTGAGGACTTGGCTTACACCTGTCTCAGTCTGTGAAAACAATTGTTCAACTTCATCACATGAAATAAAGCCATGTGGAAAAAAAATAAAATAAAAAACAGTTGATTGGATTCCTCTGAAATTCTCTGTCACACATTTAGACAAGTGCGTGTCATCTCTGCTCTAAAACAACTCCCTGACAAAAACACAATCTAGAGTAATGATGATTAAATTACTTAATTAGAACATGGACAGCAGGCTAAAATACCTTTTGACATTTTCTGGGTGACATTTCAAATTTTTGAAGGACGACATGTTGTTTAATTTAACACTTCAAGCACAGAAAGAAACAAACACAAAACAAATAAGTGAAAACTAAAAGGGTGTGCTAAGTTACTTTTCTTTATCTTTTATTGGTTTGTATATTAAAATAACAATTATTTGTAATTATTTGTAAGATGAGAAGAATATTTTGTTGTTTTCTTCCTCTTCTGAATTTTTTTCTATTACGTTTCAAAACATGACTTCACTAAATTAGATGAATCCTGACAGTTTCTCTGATTTGGGTTTTATTCTGCCTCAGGCATTTAGTGAAATTGGACTCTTTGCCTTCAGGTTTTATTGGAAATCTAATAAATGCAAGCAGAGCTGCTAAATGCAAACCAATAATAATAATAATAATAATAATAATAATAATAATAATAATAATAATAAACATGATTGGAAGAAAATGTAATTTGGAGTTTTAGTGGAACATTTATAAAACTGTCATTCACAACACGTCCCCTCTTTCTGCAGCGATCCCTCTGGAACATGTTCAGACGGTGATTCTGCTTCGCTTTGCTCTTGCTGGTAAAGACATCACTTTAGAGTCAGCAGAAACTGGTCTAACATTTTAATGTATTCTCTTTTTTTTAATCTCTGTATATAAATCAGCTCCAACATGAGTGATGGTTCCTGATACGTTGCTGTCAGAACGATTGATGATCTGGGTTGTCCAGCCTAAACTTGGGCCGCGGTTGTTTACTCACTGAAATTTCCCCAGATTCCTTGAGTTATGTGATGATTTGGTTTTCCATACACGGAGCAGAAATGCAGAACGCATGACTCTCCATCATGGACGAAATCTCTAAAATAACCAAATGATCCCAAATTGCTGACAAAAAAAAAAAAAAACCTTCCTCAGAGTAATGCACTCTTTTACTTTTCTCTAAATTGTTCTCATTTAGTTTTGTTGGGAGTATAATATAGAATAGTCATAAAATGTATTGACATAATGAAAAAATGGAAATAGTAATGATTAAACTCAGTTAAATAAATATTTTTAATTAACCTGCCACAGATTTTTCCGTTTCTATTCGGGCGATGTGCGTTAAACTGTTTTCCAAAACTGAAAAGTATAATTTTGGAGATGGATATTATGATTGATATTCTTGTAGAGAATCTTTCAATAATAGGAAACATTTGCCAGTCTATTTACTTTTAGAGATTACACACTGATGCCCTTGTGAAAGTATTTGTATCCCTTAAAGTTATTAGTTTGTCACTCTAATAATATATTTGACTGAGATTAAAGGATTATTGTTTTTACAGTTTTTACAACTAAAAATCTGGGAAGCAGGCTGAGCAACCTGAGTGTATACTTTGTAGGATCATGTATAAATATATATATATATATATATATATATATATATATATATATATATATATATAAAACACCCTCTAACAAACTGTAGTTCTAAGAAGTGTTCAGAATATAGATGATGAGATTAAATATAAAAGTTTACTTTTAAAGTTGCCCCTGTGCTTTTGGTCCAGCAGAACTGCACAGGTTGTCAGGCTTGCGTGACTCATGTCTAAAAACGGTGCGCATCGGACGACTTGTTGCAAATGAACACATAAATCATGAACAATCAAAGTTGCATGGACGGTACAGCATGTAACAAGAAGCACACCCAGCGTTTTAAATGTATCTCCAACTGTACGCTGTCAATAAGAGTTCAGCGGCATCCCTTCCACCAATTACACTCCATGTGATCACAGGTCTGAGAGCCCTGCCTGCCGACATCTAATGAGAGATAAGAGCCAGTGCTGTCTCATTTCACCATATTGATACCCATGAACACAGAGACATGCCACTATGTCTCTCTCTGCACAGCTATTTCTGTCTGCCGGCCTCCATGCCTAACCAGCTCCCTCTCTCTCCACGGCCAAGAATAGACGTCTAATTGGCCTGGCACCCAATCACATGAACTCTGATCTCACCCACCCCCCTCTCCCACTGCCTCCTCAGCTCCCGGGCAACTGGGAAGAGGAATGGCACGGCTCACTATGGAGTCACGCTTCCTGTACTTCTCTTACACCGACTGATTGAGACAGAAAGTCGTAGCATAACTGGGAGTTTTTTCCCCTGCACCTTTCATAGGGAGTATCTCTGCATCACCTTCCCTCCTGCAATCTTTACTTGGCAGCTGCCCCGCATGGGTTTGTTTATGTTGCATGCTGATATGGAATCCAAAGACTGAAAGCAACAACTGCAAAGCCTAATTTAGGCTGTCTGGATTTTATTTAGGAGGAAGATTAGATTTTATTATCAACCCTTGGTTCAAATCAGAGCTTTGAGATGAAGTTGAGGGCCAACTCATGTTATTCGGATCAAGGTAATGTTGTCAAAGCATCTCACTTTTGTTCTGCCAGAGTTTCTTTAGTGAAGGTTTGTCTTACTCCCATCTGTGCTGTTTTATAGTTAATGGGAAGTTAGAAAAAAACTATTTATATGCTATTTATGTTTGTCTCATGCCATGTAAGACAAAAACATTTAGAAGAAGAAGAAACTATTTTCAGATGAGACCAATATTGCAAACATGCAAGGTGTGTCAAGCTGAGACTCACCCTGAGCACACCATGCTGGCTTTGAAACAAGGTGGAGGCTCAATCATGCTGTGGAGATGCTTTTTTTTTTTTCCTGCAGTGGAAAATAAGTTGATCAAAACCGATGGAGAGATGAATGGGAATAATTAGAGCAACATCCTGGGAGAGCACCAGCCGGTTCTTGTTTTAGGTCGGTCCAGAACAAAGATCAAGATCAAGACCAAATCCTAAGTGAGAATCTGTGATTCACGTTCAGAGACACTCTCCATCCAGTCTGGCTGGACTTTGGCTGTTTTACAAAGAGGAGCAGGCACAAGTCAGTGTCTATATGTACAAAGCAAAAACATACCACAAACCATCTGCAGCTGTAACTGGAGAGAAAAACTATCCTAACAAATATTTACTCATGGAGGCTGAATGTGAACAGCCGCCACAATTTCACAATTGTTTCATAAATTGAAAACTGTATAATTTTCCTTCCAGTTCACAATTATGGATTTCTTGGTGTTGTTCACAAATCTCATGAAAACCCAATGACACAGATCAAGGTTTATGCTAGTAACGCAACAAATGTGGACATGAAGACATGTCTGACATAAAGGATAGTAATTAGTAGTTCAAACCTAACTGGAGCCATGTGGGTGTGTTTGTTTGTGCTTTTTTTTTTTTCCTGTTGTGGAAGTTAGCACCACTGTGCAAACCCGTCCCAGTTAACCCGACAACTCCGTGTGAAATATGACACAACTCTGGTTCTTCTTTAAGGCATTCCTTTTCTCTCAGTGGTCATAACATGGTGTTTGTGTGTGTATGTGTGTACGTGTGTGTGTGTGTGTGTGCGTGCAGGGTGGGGGCTAAGGCCATCATTTCTACCAGGGCACATGCAGCAGCTGTCCTTTGGCATGTCAACGGGGAGCGTCAGAGACTTGCTACAGAAAAGGTTCAGGACTGAGCCGAGAACTGCTGTGTACAGTTTCCAAAAAGGTTCTCATTGCTCCTGTCTTTGACGAAACCTGGCACCTGCGGAGCCTCAACCATGGCGGATCAGTACCAGTACAACACCAACGAGGAGAAGATTGTGAAGGACAGCCACACCAAGGAGATTGATCTGATTAACAGAGACCCCAAGCAAATCAATGAGGACGTGGTGAAGGTTTGTGCAGAAAGGAGAGAGAGAGAGAGAAAAAAATGCCATGAGAAAGGTTATAGGGATCAAACTTGCAGTCTCTAATTGCATGTTTGCAGATTTAGATAAAATTGCAAATAGTAGGTGCTGAGAGTAGAACAAGGCATTGTACTAGCAGAGAAATCCTGAAATAGACCAGGAGCTATTCCTGTTGCTTGAGCAGAGCAAAGATTTATTTTGGGGATGGGCTGGAAGGAGTTGGAACTGATACACACTGTCGCTCTGATTTTCTGCCACTGTTTATTATTTATTTGTTGCTATGGAAGTATCACAAAATATATATGTTGCTGTTATTATTAAATAAGTAATCTTAAGTATATTTTTGTTTAAAAGAGTTGGGTGGGTGTAAATGAGGCTGTGAGGGTGAGTGTCAAACAAGGGTTTGGTGACTCCATGACTCACTATGGAAACATTTACAAACCGGTTTGTGCCAGATTTTTAGAAAGCTGAGCACTGCAACCTTGAAGACAGGACTCAACTTATAAGATAATGATATTAACAATTTGAAATTTACAAAAACTATTGTAAAAATATCCCTACACAACGGTATTAAAAATTACTGGATGGTGCAGCTATACCTAAATAGAGCATGTAGATCAGGGGTCCCCAAAACTGCGGATCCGGCCCACCTCTACATTTGGTCCGGCCCCCTGAACAATACCAGAGAGCGTTCAGATTTTTTTTTTTTTCATTTATTGTATTTTCCGGTTTATATGTAGATTTTTCTTCAACCACCAGGGGGCTCCTTAGCAGGAAGTGTGTCCTGTAAACTGTGGGTGTTTTGTTTTGCATCATCTCTTGGACTTTTAGGGAACTGCTTGACTTTTATGTTATTTAATCAGTGGTTGTTTGCTCACGGTAGAGCAGATGAACAAACTGAACGTGGAATTCCAGCTGGAGTTCTTCAAAGCAATACCTGTAAGTAGCAACTTATACTTCAAAATGAGCCTTTATGTTAACATATGAGAAATTAATATATTGTAGTTATGTTCCCTCAATGGAATATATACTAGTTAGTCCCAGTGACCGTTTCACTCATGGTTTTTGCCCATGTGCTTTCTGGGTAAAAATCAATCGAGAAACAACCCCCCCCCCCAACAATTTCCGGCCCCCCACCAGAGAGGGGAAAAGTTATGTGGCCCTCACAGGAAAAAGTTTGGGGACCACTGATGTAGATGATTAAAATGTTTCTGCTGTGCAATGTTAACTCTGTTTTTTTAAAATAGATATAAATTAAAGTTTAAAATGATCCAAACTTTAGAGAAACTAGATAACAGAGTCAAGTATTTATTTATTTATTTTTAATCCAGTGATTTATTCATTCGGAGTTAGATCCCTATATGCTGTTCCCTTTGGAAATCGTCTTCTAACTTCCTGTACCTTTCCCATGGAACAATTTGAAGAGGGAGATAACGCTTCAGATGTGCCGTGTGTGTGTCCGCCTGCAAAAGTTTGATTACTGACGATAGCTGACAGCAGTTTGATGCCGAGCCTCAGCTGAGAATGTAATGGCCTACTTTTTTTTTTTTTCCAGGACCAGGTGGCTGGTAACGCAATCCAACAACATATTGGAGCATTGTGGAGACACTCTCTTATGAATTTTGCATGAGGCCAGCTTTGATTTAGCAAAAATGAGGCGGAATAAAGCTCTTTGACTTGATCTGGGTGCAGCATTAAAAGCCCATCCACCACTCTGTCTGCGCATGAAGTGTGTGCAGGTTATTCGCTTCTCTGAGTGTGAGTGCTGCACTCTGTGCTTTTCAAAGGGTCAACTTCACACTCCATGTGAATTTGCAGGAGCTGTTTATTACGGTGCTCACGGGTCTGCTTGGGAGAAAGGCTGCAGAAGTTGTGCTCTCTCAAGGATCTGTGCTAATGACTCCTGTTCAAACTGTCTCGTTAGGTGGAGTTCGAGGACGTAATCGCAGAGCCCGATGGCACGCACAGCCTGGATGGAGTGTGGAGGCTCAGCTACACCACTTTCACTGTGTCCAAATACTGGTGCTACCGCGTCCTGTCTGCTGTCTTTGGCATCCCAGTCGCTCTGCTCTGGGGCTTCCTGTTCGCCTGCATCTCCTTCTGCCACATCTGGGCCGTGGTTCCCTGCATCAAGAGCTGTCTGATTGAGTCGCAGTGCGTCAGCCGCATTTACTCACTCTGCATTCAGACCTTCTGTGATCCTTTCTTTGAGGCTCTGGGCAAGATTTTCAGCAGCGTCCGCGTGGCGCTGCGCAAAGAAGTCTAAGAACTCACTCTGCAGTTTGAAATATGACCAGAGAAAGTGTGGTATGTGGTTTCCTTTTTTTTTTTTTTTTCTTACAGCGGAAAAATAATCCATCCCTGACATCTTGCTTTGCAACCGACTCGTCCTCGTCTCACTGTAGCATGCTGTTCTCCGCCCTCCGAAGTCAGAGCCAGAGATCTAAAGCCTGACATGCCCAGTGTGCATTTAGCCAAAAGTGCTGTGACAGCTGCAGCAGGCAGCATGGCTCTCTGACAGCTCTGGCAGGTCTGGGTTGACCCAAACAGAAGAAGGTCCACTGTCATAAGGGGAAGCTCGGTATTAACACCTACACCATGGAGTGAAGTTTACACACACACACACACACACACACACACACA
>NW_006800199.1:579495-592093 GCF_000485575.1 Poecilia formosa | reverse complement strand
CACACAAAAAAAAACAATTTTGTGATGCAAAAAATGAGTTCACGAAGAATCATTTAAAGAATGATTTTACTTCTAATGTGGTATATGTCCTGTTAGATCCGGATGAAAATCAAACAAATCTGTTAGGAGAAGAAATGTAAGAAAATATATCAGAAACAAAGTCCAGCTGTTCTACTTGGACTTACATGACATTTGTTCATTTATATCCTTTAACAAAACCCAAGCAGATTACAATTATATTTGCCAAAAGAAAAAGCATCAAAGATCAAAAACAATAATAACCAACAACAGTGATACTAAATAAACAATTCCCCACCAGAGAAATGGAGTCCTGAAATTAAACGACGGAGGCCTCAAAACAGCATCAGTCACTTACTTATCAGGAGTTTGCACCTCTTTACCTTTTAGCAGATTTGTTATTTTCAGTTGAACGGGACACATGAGACGTCATGAGCATGAAAAATTTGGAAGTTATTTATTGCAGATTGATTGTTTTACATGACAAATCCTGACGTTTTTGTACAGAGATGTGTCCATTCTCAAGAGGCACTATTTAAGAAAAAGCAAGAATTCACAAACATGCAAAAACAAAAAAAATTACATAACATTAATTAATATTGCTCTAAAGATAAATTGTTTTATTTGTGCATTTAATTTGGTTCCTTTCAAAACTTTTTGCATTGTTTTGTTACTGATTTTCATCATATTGTTCACTATATACCTCAAAGAAATGAAATGAATTGTAAACAACTACTTTGTCCTGTATTTTGGACTTGTTTGTATGTGCTTTATACATGCTTCGTTTTCTGTGTAATTTATAAGGACCCTTTATAATGCAGTATAGAAAAATGATTTTTTTAAAAAATAGAAACAAATTTCCAAGTCTGTTATGTACATCAAGATATGACATCTCTTATAACATTTTGTACTAGTTTGGAGTAAACAAACTCACAGTTAAGTAGAGTTTAGTGCATGCAATAATTTAATGCATTTGCAAAAAGCTTTAGAAATCATCCCACAACAACGTGTTTTTGGAATCTTCTGTCATCCTGGATGCGCTGACCAGTGAACTGAGACCCACTAGAGGATGCTGTTGTGTGTTTTTCACGCGTTCTTTCATTAGACCATTTCTTAATGGTTCACTGCCACCACACCCTGCTTTGTTCATAACATTGTTGTTTTTCACTCTGCTCACTGCGTTCTGGTCTTTTTGTTTCTTTCCTCCTGCAAACCTTTCATGCAATATTTTATTTATTAGCTCTTTGAAGAAAAAAAAAAGTGTTTGGGATCCAACAAGACTGGAAAATGTCTGCAGTGGTGAGATTCAATTTCACCAAACACTTTCAATCAGCTGAAAAGCCACATTAATAACATAATGGTACATTTTCTTTAATAATAGTGACATATGCAAGTAACCCTTCATGTATGAATTTACATCCTCACTCAGGTTATTTGTGTTTTTAGGGATGAAAAAAGTTGCTTTCTTTTCCTTTAAGCAGTGTTTCCACATGTAAATCCAGGTATTTAGACCTAAATATGTATTTGACAAGTCAGTTAATAATGTGTGAAAACTATTAAAAACTAATTGTGGTTGTTGTTAAACTTATCCAGTTACATATTTAACCATCTTCTAACGCTGTTCAGTTCAGTGAAAAACTCTTCCTGTGCTCTCTACTTATAGTCTCATGCTTCTAAGCTCTTCATTTTCAATTTTGAGACCTTAGTTTCTTCTTTTCGGCTAGTCTAGAATAAAAAAAAAAATGTATTTCCTGTGCCTGAAAACAAAAAAGAAAAAAAGAAAAAAGAAATGGAAATTCCAACTTTTATTGTTTCATTACAAGTAGAGAACATAAAAACAAGGTTTCTACTTTGAATTGAGTCCATTTTGAGTTCCTGGATAAGTGATGTTTCCCTTGGTTTTGTCCTAGAGCTGCATCAGGTTGCAAATACAATTTTCTTCAGCATAATTTAGACTTTTTAGCATTCTCAGCTCCCCTCCACTTCCTCGGCTTAGCCACTGAGCCTTTCCAGTCCTCAAGGGCCGTCGTCCTGAATGTTTCAGATGGGTTTCGGATAGAACTCACCCGATTTAAATAGCTGATATATCTCTTCAGTTTGTTACCAATTCTAGGTGAGTGGCTGGTAATACCTCCACACTTACTTCACTTCGACATTAGCTTCACCGTCTTCCCTAGAGAGCTTTCGTTCATGTCCTGCACTTAGAAAACATAAAAGTCAAAAACACGAAATGTATGCACCACACAATTCAACTAATCTGAAAAGATATTGTTTCGGAGAAAACGAGTTACTGATGAAGTATTTTTAAGAATAATAGTCACAGTAACTGTTAAAAAAATGATAAAGTTAAGAGATGCATGATGTCTACTTGAATGAGCAGAAGATAAATTGCAATTTCCTCCTGATTCAAAACCAAAATTTAAAAACTTTAACAATTACATTAATCCTTAGCTGGATACTGACACCAGTATTTTTTACTCATGCTATAGAAGCTCTGGTCAGATTTATCCAGGTGCACAATACTGTTTACTGTCTGTCGACCTTGTTGGTCTGAAGACGGGTTTATGCTCTTGCAGTGGTTGACCAGTAAGTGGTGTGGAATGACACAGTGGGGTTGTCCAGTGGATTGGAATAGAAACACCCCGGGTGGGTGAGTGTGAAAAATACGCTCTTTATCACTTATTCCAATTTTTAAAAGGAAAACTTGAAACTCAAAAGTAAGTAACTTAAACAAAAACAAACTAAGACAAATTATGGAAGAGGCATGTCATAAATCCTCCTGGAATAAATTACATGAAAATCCAGTCTGATGATCTTTAGAAAGAAAGTCATGTGGACAAATTTGGTAAAAACAACAGAACGTCTTTCTTATCTTCCACATTCATGTTAACAAAACTGAAAACGATCCATAAAATATTGTCTCAAAGACCTTAGAGAGTTTAAGGTATTTGGAAAGGAGGATTGTAAAAACGTTTTAGAAAAGTTGGCAGGCTGCATAATCCTCGTACAGGTTGCGATACATGGCAAATGTAAGAAGAGACTGCTAAATGGTTGGAGTGGTCAATTATATCTGCAAAGTTAGTCGTCTCAGTACTGTTTATGGAGACACGTACTGTTGGATTTTACAAAAGAGGGAGCTCAGTAATCAGTTGAAGACAGAAAAATAAGCCTGAAATAAATAGCGAATGATATAAAATTATTATTTATCTGGTGAAATTGCTATGCTGAGAGACGTTTATCTTTCAGCAGGTCTTGTTTGTAATTCCCCTCCTATGAGCACCATCAAGAATGGCCATCATTATACGGTTAGGTATTCATACAACCACGATCTTCACTGTATTTCAACTGGGATTTTATGTGACAGATCAACGCAAAGTAAACCGGAAGGAAGATCGTACATAACTTCTCCAAATAAAATTCTGAAATTGTGGCTCACATACAGTATGTGTTCAGGAGTCAAAACGGTGGACCTCCAGGTGTTAAGTTACGTGAGACCTCCTGTAAGAATGCTTATAACTTCCTATTTTAACAGTTTAAACACCAAATATATGTTGACATCACAATAATCACAGTGGATACATTCTTGGCAGAAGCTAACATCGGCAGTCTTCCTTATCTACTCTTGGCGTTACAAGAAAAATGGCTTTACAAACATGATAGCTTAGCATCTACAATCCAGATAGGAAACTTTAAGGTTTGTGATTGTAATGTAACAAAATGGGAATAAATACTTTCTGCAATATTTGTATTAGGAACCATTTTTGAGCTGAAATCCCTACTGTATATGATGACATTCATATCAGGCTGAAATTCTCCCAGCTGAAGTACATCAGCTGGACAAAAAACAATAACATCATCAAAACCTGTTGTCACTTTAATTTTCTTTTATTGTTTTTCAGCCATTTGTCCAACGTTTAGCAGAGACGGGCATGGCGTAATAAACTTAACAAAACCTTGAAGTAACAGTTTATATCTGTGCAAATATGTAACAAGCTGAACAACAGGATACATATCGTATTTATAACAGAGGAATAAATTTATAATAGCAACACAGACTAACTGGATCCATTAGCTTTGCTGGTGACAAAACCGTAACAATTTACAGCGCATCAACATTCGTCAAATAGTCTTTTTACTCAGTTTGTGTGCACAATAAACACTGAGATACACTTTATACATTTAGATCAAGTATATAACAAAAAAAAACAAAACAGAAAAAGTTTCATTCAATCACTCTTTTTAGTCTGTGATTATCTCATTGAAATTCATGAAAAGGGATTCTGTTGATTAATGGTTTCAGATTCACAGTTAAATAATAAATGTATGCAGAAATGAAAGGACTGTGTGGGTTGTTTTCCCCCTTCTGGGCTTTAACAGCAAGTCTTGCAGAGAGAGGCATTTTGAAAAAAAAAAAAAAATCGAACCGCTGGAAAATTTATGGGGAGCAGCATGTAGTGAGAGGCTGAGTGGGCAACTTGGGAGGCAGGAAAAAAAAAAAAGAGGAGGCCAGCGGCTTACGTGGTGGATGTCTGTGTGATGCTCCTCTGACTGCTGGTGCTCTTAATGGCAAAGGTTGATGAGTTGCTCTTGTGGCTGGAGTCAAAGTCATGCTCGCAGCGGCACTGGGATGACTTAAGGTAGCGAGCGGAACAACACAGAAAGTTCTGCCTCAGGTCGTGGAAGAGATGCCCAGCGAAGCACATGTAGATCCAGGGGTTGCAGCAGCTGTTGAGGCTGGCAAGCAGCATGGAGATAATGAAGGGCATGGCTGCAAACGGGGAGACAGAGAGTGGAATGTTACTGCCGCCTGACGGAATGAGAAAGACAAACTGAGTCTGGGTTTTTCTCTAAGACGTTTTGGAGGTGCTGGTGGAAACCGTAAATCCACCGCCGACACTTGGTTTTGTGTTAGCAAAAAAAATTTAAAAATTATTTACAGAATGCGCTTTTTTTTTTTTTGTTATTGTTGTTGTTTAGTACTGAAGTTTAGAACAGACCATTTCAGGAACAAACAGCCATAATTCAACTTCCCAACTATACGTGTACTTCCTTGATGACTCGCCACACATTTACCTCAAAAGAGCCTTTTTAAAAGCTGATATTTAAACAATTAACTTAATATCAATCAGCTAGTTTAGTAGTGAAGAAAGCACTTTACATATCAGGTCAATTGATTATAAACGCGTTTGCTTCACTCGTGTGTTTGCAGCTAATAACGTAATAGAAGGTAGATTCTATTTTAACTTAATGACTTTTAAAAAAAAAAAAAAAAATTAAAAAAGGATGGCTACAGTCATATAAATAAACCAACACCAGCTGCTGTAGGATTTTCCCTGTATTGATTTTAGACTGGGGGTTCAGGCTAAACTCTTGCATTGTTTATCTGCTCTTACCCTGAGCCCTTTAAATAAAAATGGTCAGAGGGTCCTGTGGAGCCGACTGAATGGCAGCTTCGCTCCTGCTGGTCTCCCCCGGGCAGCTGTGGTTTACCGTCAGCGTGTGAATGTGTGCGTGAAAGGCTGAATGTAGTGTTTCAAAGTCCTCTGGACCTGATAAAAACTATACAAGTGCAGACCGTTTACCTCTTAGCAGTGCCAGCCACTTGAACAAGAAGCATTAATTTTTATTAAATAATTGTGCAATCAGAAACAATAATAACTGCAGAAATCAAATCTCAGTTTTCTTTTTGTCTTGTTTTTAGAAGCACAGCTCTGCAACGTTGCACAGTCAAGTGACCCAATCCTTTAGAAGAAATGTTACGGGTTAGTTCTTTACTATTATTTGGTTTTGTCATAACATCTGGTTATTGCATTGGGTGTTTTTTGGTGGTTTCAGCATTTGTGTTTCTGAAGAAATTACTAATAGCTAGCATGGTAAAAATGCCTTCCAGCAATGAGCCATATGCATTCAGCAAGAGACGGCTCTCTGCGAGATTCATGCAAAACCAGATATGTAAGTGCATTGCTAAAAAGGAAAATAATACTGTTACATTCTCACTTTCTGATATTATTTCAGATAAAACTTTTCTTGGTTTGGGTCCGTTGGGTTGGGTTTGAACAATGTATTTTTTCTTTAACTCTGGAGTCAGATTTATAGGGTGCCACGGTCATATAAACTTCTTCTACAGTGGCTGACAGGTGCAAATGCACAGCAAACTGTAAAAAAAAACAAACAAAAAAAAAAAACAAGCTTCAAACTGATGAACAATGCAAACTCCAAAATACACAACACATAAAAAACCAAAGGCAACAGAAAAATGCTTCAATCACAGAAAATAGGAGCAAAAACCTACAACAAAATCAACAGAACAAATGAAGACAGAAACTCCTGCGATGAACAACCAAAATGGTGCAACCACAGGAAATAGAAGCAAGGGGGAAATGCCAGTATTATTAAAAACAAACAACAGTAGATAAAAAAAACTCGCTCCACAAAATGGACGTTCCAACAATTTTTTTCCGTATTTATTTTGAATATAAAAACTTGAAATGTCTCATCTCATTTTCAAAGGTGCCCAGACCTCCCAGCATTTTTCTGCAGCATTTGTGTTTTGGAGTTTGCATCACTCGTGTGTTTGCAGCTCGTTTTGCCATTTGCTGCACTTGCACATCTGTCAGCCACAGTACTTTTCATCCCTTCCCACTTTTCTGAGTGAGAACAGAGCTTTTCAAGGATTGCTCCTAAATATTGACTTTATTTTACTTAATCCACTCTCTGTATAACTTGGGGGTTACCTGTTAACACCCATGGTGTTCATACTGGCATATCAATCAATCAATCAAATTGTATTTGTATAGCACATTTCAGCAGCAAAGCATTTCAAAGTGCTTTACATAATTAAAATAAAAACAGCATGTGAGAAAGAGAAAGAGATTTAAAAAACATTATTAAAACGTTAACAGTGAGAAAGAGAAATAAAAAGCTGTAGAACTTTAGTTGGGATGTCGTCAACTGGGACTCCAACCCTTTGTACTTTAGACAAAACGCCGTTTGACAAGGACTCATATACTTATTTAGACCGACAATTTTGGCACCTTCATGATCAGGAAATTGAATTTGAGGATGAGGAAGAAGGGAAGACGTTCACATTTCTCTTCCTGATAACTTTGCTAATTTTTTTTTTTAGATTGTTCTTCATGGTGCCACGTAGGGAAGCAAAGCATTTAAAGTGTTCCTTAAAACACCTGCACAGGTGTGCGTCCATTTAACTCAAACTATGTTATTGAACTGTTAAAAACTTACATCATCTGGAATTCCCAAAGATTTTTAAAGGCAATCTCAATGTGAGAAATCCCAGATGGAGTAGCGGAGGGAGATTAAGCAAACAAATAAAAGAGGAACATTTTAACCTGGTGTAAATTCAGACAGCAGGGGGAAATTGTATTTATCTTTTCATACAGTGTCTTCTGATATCTGCTTTCAACTATAAATCAAATTCTCCCCGCATGTTTCACCACAACATTTGATGGAAAATGTGCACACTTGGCTTCAGAATAGTGAAATTGAGCAGACAGGAGGTCAAATAGTCAGGGGCTAAAGAAAATTGGTTGATTTTGCAGGAAAGTTGTTCTCAGTGGGACAGGATGTGTGTATGCAGAAGATTGCAGGAAATGACTGAACTTTTCTTTTGTAACAGCTGCAATCGTGACTTTGTAGCCCCCAAAAAAGACTGAAAGGTTTTTCTTTTTGCACATAATTAGTCATGAATTTTCCTTCTTCCCCCACAGGAATAATGGTCTTGGTGTGCTACTGGTAAGGGAATTATTAACAGCATGCAAATGCACTGCTTAGGAAGGTGTGCTTAAATTTCTAAATCTTTGAAACTCAGTGCTCTGGGAAATGATGCAGGAAACAGAAATGACTGTTTTCAATCTGAATGTTTTAGTCTTTCAATTTGGTGTCAACGTTTCAGTACCGCAACAAGAGTCATTGTTGAGTTCATAAGCAAAAGGCAAACAGAAAATGCTAGCAAACTAATGAGGGAACAAACAGGTATTTACTCTGTATGCACTTTTAGAGCAGGTGTGTCAAGGTTTAGTTTTGCTAAACTAAATGTGTTTGCTGTTTTTTTACAATAATGAAATTGGTTCACAGTGTCTGCTTCAATCCTATAGCCATACAGAGTTACTCATGCTGTGTTTAAAGGTTTTTTCTGTCACTCAAATCAGAAAAAAAACACTAAAGAAAAAGACAGCACCTTAAAACTACAACACACACACACACACACACAAAACCCTGTGCCTGGAAAATGGTTTTACAGAATTTCAACCATCGCTGACCGTCGACACCAATCCGAACTCTGCAGAGACATCTGCCAGATTCAAAGAGGTGACACTGTTTCCTGCCCAGTGATGCAGCGGTAGATTGCAGAAAGCAACCTGAAGTGGTACGCTGGATGACATTTACACCGCTAACTCCGCCGTCCACCTGACATTTGGCAAATGAGTTTCAGATCATGTAATTGGTTTGTATCCTGTATTTAACCTCGTCTCAGTGGTTGCTAATCTTTCTCTTGGTCTGCCTGTGCCCTAGCTAATCTTATTGCTTCTGTCCCCTGGATTCATTAGAAACTGCAGAGTAAAATGCCATCATAGGGGGCATGAAACTCTCGCAACACCACACATGATTAAGAAGAGCTGTCCTCTACGGGTCATGCTCACGGATTAAAATGTGACTCTGCCGCGTCAGTCTTAGTTAACCGTGTCGCAGGTTGTGTCATCTACCTTGGAGTTGCGACCTCTGGAACGCAGTGCAGTGGCAGGTGGTGCAAAAATGACCAACTGGAGTTTATCAGGAATTTATCATCAAAGCAGATGAGAGCAGGGCCCGGATCCAATTTGAATATTGTGTGGCTTCACGGAGAAAAAGAAAGCCCGTTGCTGAATTGGCTCATGGAGTCTCTCACAGGGGGATTGATAGATCACACGGCAAATGAAGCGACAGTCTAATCACCCTGCGGGTGGTACATCTGTGTGGCTGTCAGGGCTGATTCTGTCCAGTCCAAAAGACTCCAGAGAAATTCGTTTAACTCTGATTGTAGTTCATGGATGGTAAACATGCATTAGTGGTAACCTCATTTAGATTTTAACACAAAATTAGATTCAATGTTAAAAAGCAAAAAAAAAAAAAAAAGCTTTTGAGTTGTGCTTCCTTCCTTATAAAAGACACGAGAACTGACCTTTACAAAAAAAAAAAAAAGACTTTGGAAATTGAATGGTGGAAACTGTGCCCATTAAAAACTCTTAATACAAATCAATAGTGGGGTGTGAGTCAGCTGCCAAGGGCAGCAACCACTGCAACAAGATGCTTCTGTTCACAATCTGGAGTTTGTGTCGGCTCGTCTGAGTCGAGGTTTAACCTTCAGCTGTTTTATCCACCACATAATGAAATCTGTCTGGCGGCTAAATGTGAAATCACACATGCAGGCGGCTGATTTCCCTCCAACAAATCTCAGAGAGAATCGGGGGATTTTTGTTGTCTTCTGACATTTTCAGAAATGATGCTGATAAGCCCAATCAGGTGCTAAAAATGGTAAAGCCATCTGCAACGGGTCTGGACTCAGTCATGTTATCCCCGTGTCAGGAAGCTGACTTCTCATTTTTTGGAGAGGAAATAGATTATGACGTGCATGATCGTTTTTTTTTTTTTCATAATAAAGATGAAGTTATGCTTTTGATGAGACAGAAAAGTAACTTATATGTTCACACTTTATCATTATTGCACACGTTTAACTGCATTACTACTTGTTTTGGTATTACCTATTGAGCCAATAGTGAGCTATTTATGTCTGAAACACTCTTATATTTTTAAATATCTAATTTTATTGTCATTGTTTAGCAGTGTTTAAAAGTATTGAGTGTAAAGGTGAAAGCGATCAGTCAGTGTGGTCCATCATTTCTCTTTTTTCTTTTTTCTTTTTTTTTTTAGAAAAAAATTATAAAATCAACCAATTTTTGAGCATGTTGACATTGTTTGCCAGCAGCTTTGTACCTTTTAAAGTTAACTTGAAGATAAAAGTACAAAAATATAGCCAACACTTTTTACATTTCCTAACCTATTTCCAGAATGTAAAAATTAAGAGCAACGTTTAATTTTTCATAATGTGTTGCAACATTATATGTCAACAAAAGTCATAAAATGAACTAAAAACACATTATTATTTATTGGCAACTAGTTTCATTGTCCGTAAAATGTTTCCTAACTCAGACATAAAGAGCAGAAATCAATAAAGCTGCTTTTTATTATGACAAAGTCAACATTCAGCGTTCTGAAGTTTGTTCTTTTTTCTGTCTGTACGACTAAACTCAAGTTACGTGTCAGACCTAAAGCCCCATAAGATATCTCTTATAAGTGCTTTGAAAATGTATCCATACCCAATGAATGGTTTTATGATTTATTTTTCGTGAATAAAAAGCTGAAATGATTAGCATCCATTTGAATTCAGCTTTCTTTAGTCTGTATTGCAGAACCGCCTTTCACTGCAGAAAATGCTGAAAGGCTTGTAGAGCATGTCTCTACCAGCTATGTATTTCTAGAATCAGAAATTGTCACCCATTCTTCTGTGAGAGAATAACTCAAACTCGGTCAGATTGGAAAGAGAGCACCAGAGTTTTTCACCACTCACTCAACACTTTGCATGAGGAAAAAAAAAAAAATTAAAATAATAGATAGATAGATAGATAGATAGATAGATAGATAGATAGATAGATAGATAGATAGATAGATAGATAGATAGATAGATAGATAGATGGTGCAATTTTTATCAGCTTTCAAATTTCACTTTCTGATCTCAGATTGTAAAGCAATATATGATTCATTATTATTCTATGTAAAAAGTAACAGATCTCATAGGGACTGGGGGTATTTAATGACCAGATAACAGAGAATTTCCTGCTGGTTCAGGTTGATAAATCCTCACACATGCAGCTCGACATACAGGGGAAAACCAAGGTCAAACAAGCAGGGGTCTGTTTGTCATTAGGCTCAGTTTAGCAAACAGGTGGTGTTCACCTCGCATAAAAACAAATCCTCTCATCCACCGTGACCCTGAGAAACAGAATTTATTTCCTTCAATCCAAAGAAATACACCTTTGATTACCTATAAGGATGTGTATTTACTGCTGGTTTTAATGCAGGATCATGTGACAATGTGCTGTACCATATATGATTAAAAAAAAAAGAACCATCATTGATATTTTTCAGTATTTGTAATATGGACATTTTTTCCTCTTGGCTGCGGTTTATTTCCCAAGCTGTCTGTGCCGGGTTTGCTCTTTGCGTCTAATTAACTCTTTATCAGCGCACACAGATGACACTCCTGCTCTCCTTTGTACACAAACACTGGCACTTGTCGCAGCCAAACTCTGCCATTACTAAGTGTCGCTGACGTCCAGACGTCAGCCTCCTCCTCTCACCCTCCCTAACGGGAAATGGATTAATCGTTTTCTTCTTTTTCCACACACTGAAGCTTTTTTCGTCCTTTTTCTGGCCACTATTCCTCTAAATATAACACCGAGGTGCGGCGTCAGAGCCAATTACTTTTTCATCAAGCATGTGTCTTTGCTTGTAATGCATCAAATGGACAGAATTGGAATAGCTGGTCGAGGATTGCAATGGGCCCTTAGCAGAATTTAACAAAGTGGCCTCACAAAATGTTTTCAATGAATTGTCCAAGGTCGACCATTGTATTTCTTTTACGTAAGTCCATTATTTAGTAAATCAAAACAAGTTAGCTTTCCTCTTAGTTTACAAAGTTTCAATCCAAGTTCAACAAAAGAACTGATTATTTTTACTAGCACTGATTTTTTTCCCATCTATTGATGAATTAATTTGCAGCATGAAACATTTAAAGATTTTTTTTTATTATCTCAAAATAGCTATTGATCAACCTTCAAAGTACAGAGTAAGATCCTTTAAGAAAAATGTTAAAAATAGTGCTAGAATCTGTGTGAAAGGAGCTCTTGAGTGCCCCCTTCTGACCTGGTGGAGGCATAACAAGCAGTTTAGTTTGCTTACGCCTTTGAATGGCTCCGAGTTTCAGAGGTGAAAACAATTTTAAACAAACATGTCAAAAGAGAAACCAAAACATGTAGTTCAATTGGAGATATGAATATTGCTAAATTTTCTAAAAGAATGGCAGGAAATGTGAAGTGACGTTGATGTTCTGAAATACTTAAAATGGTCAAAGCTACACTGGATTGTTAAGCACTGAAGAAGAGAGTTTCTATAAAACATTGTTTTTGAATGTATAAATTGTTTACTCTGTTTGTGGAAACAGAGTATTTCTAATGCTTCTTGAGGTTAGAATCACCTGAGTTAAAGTAAAGAACATGCTTCAAACTTGGTTTGAATTATTTTATACCAAGTGCAAAGACCTGAAATTAAAAAGCACACTTTTTTTAGTTCTTAGTTACAATTTCTTGAACCCCTAAGCTTCATCTGCAGAGTGTTTTGTGTGTGCAGAAAAAATGGACACACTCCGAGTACAATTCATGCAAGAACCACCTCGGTTAAAAACATGTCATCTCTGTGCTGCAAGAAAACCTCTCACCATTTCTGTCTTCTGCTATATATATATATA
>NW_006800199.1:543018-579337 GCF_000485575.1 Poecilia formosa | reverse complement strand
ATTTATTTATTCTGAGGTTGATAGTTGTCTTGTGCAAATGGTATGGTTCTGTTTTCAACTCTTAGTTCACAAATACCCCTGGGGTTAAACTAGAAAAGCATTATTTGTATTTCTTTTTACACCTTTCCTATAATATCTCGTTCTCAGGATACAGCGTTTTGAATTGCATTTACTCAAAGAGAAAAAAGAACACATATTTAAGTGTATAACCCAGAGGTGTGGTCGCTCACAGTAGATGCATAGACCCCATGCAGTAGGAGGCTGTTAGTCACATATTGTGGTTAAATGTCAAAGACCCCCACAGGCACCAAAGCTGCCTGATGCACGCTTGTGCACACTGATTTGATTAATGATTAGCTGTCAATGAGTCTCTGCAGCTCAGGAGGAGTCTGTGGAAAGTTGTAAAATTCTGTATGCATCCTTTCCTTTAAAACAACACCATTGATCCTTTTATCTTAACTCACACAACATGTCTTAACAATGTTGCATTCATTAAAATAAGGTGACCGTGACCGTGACATTTTTACACTACAACACCGTGTAATTGTAGGATAAATCAACATTCGGTACATCAACACGTTTGCATGTCTGCTTTCCAGGAACAGGAAAACATCCTGACAAACATTCTGGCTCTGCTGGGAAACTTGGACCTCAGAAAGAGCATAACTGTTACCATAGATGTCAAAAGTGCCACAATTTATTAAAATGAAAATTTGCTAAAATATTGAATATTAAAAACATAAACTAATAAATGGATTGAATCATTACATTTTTTATCTAGTTTTGAACATTAAAACATTTTGAAATCTAGCAATCAAAATATTTTATTAGAATTTGATTCCTTTATTTGCTAAGATGTATGATATAATAATTGTAACATTTGTCTGTTTTACATTTGTGATGCGCCACATCATGAAACATCTGGATATCCTGCCTTGCAACGTAACAGCTGACCAATCAATTGGCCTATAGCAGTGTTGGTCCCGCCCCCTGACTTTCAGAAATAAAACATAAAATAAAAAAAATATGGTTTGTTGCAACAGAGGACTATAAAATAGTTTAATAAAATAAACTCAAAAATAACTGTATAAACTTTAGATGTAAAGAATACATCAATTAATTATTTTGATATTTATTTATTAGAATATTTTATATCTCACTTAAATCATTACAAAAAAAGGGGGTTTGTATGTATGTTCTTTTTTATTTTGCTACAAATCTGAATAATTATTTATCCAATTATTAATGAGTTGGGTTGAGGAACTTTTGGCTCTTGGAAGTTCACATAATCAACACATGCATCTTTGACAGCTTCATTGTTTGTGATCAGATTATGGAATTATATACCGACTTTATCTTTGAGCTGCGTCTGGCTATTTTCTGGAAAAAGCGCCAAATGGTACAAACACAAAACCTCCTTTTTAATCTGGGTGTAAATTCTCGGGATTACTGAGTCACACACTGTATAAGTCCTCTGCATTCTGATGAATATTTGAGGAGACCCGAAAAGGTCTAATTTTACTGTAAATGATGAAACCAATGATTTTTGTGCGTAGAAAACTTCACTATTGTTGAAGTCGGATGAATGAACAATAATAAATTGCATATTTTCACATGGCAATTGTTTTTAAAACATATTCAAAGGGGGAGATATCGGTTTCTGTGCTGGCGTTTTCAAGTATTCCAAGTGCGTAACGCACCATGTAGCCCACAGCCACCTTTTTGCGCACAGCGCGCATTCATTACAACAGCCTTTCTACTCAACCTACCCTCACGGGGCGCAGCTGGATCCCACGCAGACCACATCTGGACCGAGAAAAAGGGGGTCCAGCACACGATGTACGCCACCACAATCACAAAAGTCATTTTCACGGTGGTTATCTTCGCCTTGGAGATGAGCCTCACGCTGCTCACCCGGGCCAGAGTGTTGCTTTTGCAGGTTTTGGGGGTCATGCTGATGCACTGTTCGCGTCTGGTTTTCAGCTTAAAGTTTTGCCATATCTTAAAGCTGATCAGACCGTAGCAAATGCTCAGTATGGCCACGGGGATGATGTAGATAGTGAGGCTGATCCATGTAATGTAAGCTTTCGCTCCCCAGGGCTTCACGAAGTCGCCCCAGCAGTCGTACACTCCTGAGCCGACCTCTCTGAGGGAAAAGATGAACATCTGCGGGGTGCTGAAGAGCAGGCTGAGGAGCCAGGAAAATATCACGTAGAAGCGATCTTTTCTTCTGTGCAGAGAGCGCAGAGGCTGACATATGGCCAGACAGCGGTCTACGGACATCAAAACTAACATGTAAGTGGATGCAAACATCCCGACAACCTGCAGGTATTTTACCAACCTGCACAAAATATCTGGTCCGTAGAACCGAAATGTGATGTCCCAGATAAGTTGCGGGAGGACCTGGAATATGGCCACGACCAGATCGGCGATGCTCAGGTGCTTCATGAAGTAATACATGCGGGACTGGCTGTGTTTGGTGGTGTGGATGGCCAGCAGGACGCACAGGTTCCCTGCGAGCGCCAGGAAGAGCACCAGAGCGAGAACGGTCACCTCCACCTTCGCCACCTCCTCATTCCTCTTCAGGGGGTTCGTTTGATTCAGCCCGCCGGTCCCGTTCAGCAGGCTGGAGTTCCTCCAAGATTCGTTCAGTTGCCAGATATCACTTTCATTGGAAATAGTTTCCATTGCTGCAGCCTCGTCCTCTCTGCAGAAGGACTCGTCAGTGGTTTTGGTCACCAAGAGAGGGGTCGTGAGCGCCCAAGTCTTCCTCGCGTCCTCACAGGTGCCAAGGCATAATCAAGGTCAGTTCATAATTCCCAGATGGCAAAAGGGTTTTACGTTGTCTCGGACGTCACCCATAGTCTGTAAAAAAAAAAAAAAAAAAAAAAAAGAAAGAAAAAAAGAGAGAGGATGTCAGGGAATATTTTTTTTTGTTATTCTCCAAACAGAAAAAGAGAATTTTTGTTGTATGAAGAACAACATCCCGAGAACAAGACTGAACCTACAAAACACTAAAACAAAATTATGAAGTATATTAACACAGCTCACCTGCCTGTAATCCACCAAGCAACAAAAATGTTTAGAAATGTATACAGTAAAGAATGTTTACACCCGAAGTCTAAACATAAATGCTAAAACTGGAGATGAAGAAAAGAAACTGGCATCATCTCTGCTGAGAGTCTTCGGAATGGGCAGCAGCACAGCGCATGAGCCCGTGTTATAGGGTCCCCAGTTCGTCAGGAGCAATAAAAGGTCCTACTTATCACCGCCACTTGGTGGCCTTGTGCACTTTCACTGATCGGCTCTGCAGCACGAACCGTCCTCAGGGAAAGACCCCCACAGCTGCATTATATTTAAAAGAAAAAAGAAAAAGAAAAAAAAGTGCAACATTTTATATATATATATGAATACATGCATCTAAAAAAATAAAATATCTTTGAAAAGTAGATTTATTATACTAATGAGATTTAAAAATTGACACATAAATTAGCATTTATTCCAATTAATCTTGCACATTTACTTCAAATAGCCTAATTTGGATGTTTTTTTTTTAAATAACTGCTGAGTGTCAAAAGTTAGCAGAAAGTTAAGTGGAAGGAAGAAAATATGGAAAATGTTACACAGGCAACCGTGATAACTGCAACTTTGAACCTTTTCAAGTGATTATATCCTTGGACTGTGTGGACATACATGGACATGTTTTTCAGTAGTCTGTCATTTCTGTACTCACAATTCTGCATCTGTAACCTTCAAGCATGGCAATCACACTATGTTTCTACCATAGTTCTTTGTTCGTCACAATTTTCATTTAACATGTTTTCACACTTCATCCTTTGAATGCGTCTTTTCAGCAAATTGCCGTTTTGGCTTATCCTCCTTGTGGAAGGTGTCAGCGACTGTCTGCTGGACACCTCCACACTCCCCCCTATCATTCAGTATTATAAGATGCTTTTCTTTCTTCTTTTTTTTTTTTTAAATGAATTTTCCATTGACCAGATGTAATATTCAATATTCATATTTGAGAAACCATATTTTGGGTTTCTCAGGAGGTGTGAGCTCAAATGTTAATTGAGAACAAGAACCGAGAACCTGTAAGTCAGGGCGTGTGTTAGTGCATTAAATCAAACATTATCAGTCTTGCTTTGAATGTTAATGGATTCGGTGATGTGACATCATCAAGGCACTCCCCTCTTTTGAAGCCGCGCTGGTAATAAATGGATGGACGCATTTGTCGGCACATAAAATATTTGAGTCATAAGCTTGCTCAGGAGAGGCACTAAAAGCACCGGCTACGTGTTCCTAGAAAATCACCCTCGGCGCTGTAAACATGTGCTTTTTATTGCCCATATCAAAAGGCATCTTGGAGCGGATGTGCTCTCCTGTTTTGAAGTCTAGAGTCGTATTGATCTTCTGAGAATGTAAACCGTTTAGCATCATGTGAATAGGACAATGCACTTTGTTATTGATTTTACTTTAACAACGCACAAGGGGGAACAGCTTTTTGTTCAATTAATCTTTTTATAATTAATGCGCTCATAACCACTTTATCAGTGTAGACCAAAAATGACTGAGATCCTCTTGTCCACAGAGGACGTTTGCCTACTTAAATTTATTGGGAGTCTTTTCTGATTCCTATCTTTATGTCCATATGTTTCATTCCAGGAATTTCTCAGGGGACGTTTCTCTTCTCGCTTCCCACCGCCATTCAGCCAAGTGCAAATGTGCAAAGCCAAAGAGTTCAGTGGTTATTTCGTCCAACTTTTCAAACAATCAAAATTACTTAAAGTAAGATCAGTAAAATATAAACTGTCTAAATCAAGTGTTTCTTTCAATGACACAAAGTCAGATCTTTGAAAGTTCTCATGACGTCAATAAACACTATTTTCACAATCATTTGAAATCTACAGTGACATGAGAACAAGGCACTGAATATGTATGTTTTACTTTTTTTTTTTCTTTTTTAATGCATATATGCCTTTTCCTGTACTACTTTGTTCACAAATTTATTGACAACATAGCAGACACACTTTGGGTAAAGCTCTGCACAACTTTAAACAATCTGTTACATTTGAAGTTCACCGGAGAATAATTGTTCACTTTGAGGAAAGAATAATAAATAAAGGCATAAAATTGACATATTGTGACAACGAGTTCAACATTTTTGCTCGAAATGACTCAAACTCAAAACTATTAGCTTTCTAAGATATGAGCTAACATTTCAAAGTATCGTTCATTTTGACTGACATGACATACATAGTGTTTTAACTCAGCAGAGAATTGTATGTAAAGCAATTGATATAATAATATCTTTATTTGCAAGTTAGAAAAAGTTTTTTGAGTTCTTTGCAAAGAGGGCTTCTGCTTCAAGTGAATCATCTTAAATTCAGATGAATTGCTAAATAGCGTGAGATTACGTTTTAAGCTCTTGCTGACAGGTTAAAGAGAGCAGAAAGAGTCAAAGGCTGGATGATTTGAATGCCAAAGGAGACGCAGAGACGAAGGGGAGAAGTCAATGTGCAGCCAGTTCTTAGTTGTTGCTGCATATTTTATTTTACCAAAACAATCCTGCATAAATTTAGCAAAAATAAAACTGTTGTTTATATTGCTCTGTCACTCATAAGTGGAAAAACTCAAAACAGAATTTCAATATTTTATTTAATTTTGGTTCTCATTTTTCAGTCAGACTTGAGTTTATAGAAACACTTCAATCTGAGACGTGTGCACCACTCACATATTCTTTCAAATGTCAAATAAAACATTGTTAATTGTCTGGGGACGTGATATGTGTGCCAGAGAGCCCACCCCGCGTTTTGGCTTGATTTTGGAAAACGGGCAGACGTCCCAGGATTTTAAAGCAGTGGCAACGGGGCTGGAGTTAATTTAGAAAGGTCCTTGGAAATTAAAAGAATAATGATGCGTTAAATCAACATATCTGCCTTTAGAATGTGAAATGCGTAATGACCTCTCTGGCTATATCCGCTGAGCCACAAAAGACCAGTCAGCATGTGAGTAATGAAATTCGATGGTCTGAAAAAAAAAGACATGATGATGAGTGAAATTGTCCCAGCATAGCAAACGATGCAGAGACCATTTTGCATCGTTAAACATCACTGAGGTTCCACAGAAACTGGTGAGTGGATGGATGAGGGTTGAACAGTTTGAAGATGTCGCAGATGATGAATGAAGAGATGAAATGGTGCATTTATAGTAAAAAAACAAACAAAAAACAAGAAAGTCAATTCATGTAATTTAAAGCTTAAATAGAACAAGTTTTCTTTTGACGTGAGAATTTTCTGGAAAACCAAAAAGTTTTTTTCAGAGATCAAAACTGTTCATGCGCCTGGGAAATTTCCAAATTCATAGGATTTTGAAGTACAATGATATGAAAAAAAGTGTTTGGACTCTTTCTTCATTTCATTAAATCAATTTAAATATTAGCCAAAGACAACAAGTAAATGGCAATAAAGATGAGATTTGTGCAGTGAATGACTTTCTGCTTCTTCCACATGAGCTCTGGATCTCTACAGCTCCTGCAGAGCGACCAGGAGCCACTGAGCTTCCTCTCTGCTCTCACATCCTGGTCTTTCAGTGCAGAAGAAAGGATATATGCAAACTTATTGTTGGGATTCACCTTTTTTTGTTTTGACATAAAGAACCGAACAACCCAACAATGCTTTAAACTTGTTCACTTTTATTTTCCTTGGCCGTTCTCACGTGTCTTTTAGCAACATTTTGAAACATCATCCTATTTTCCATCCAGTTTAGTTAAAAAGAAATTGGGGAGTTTGTGGAATGGAAATTGGCATTTGATGCTCTCAATCTCTAAAAGTCTCTCAAAGATGATTAATTGGCTCTTTCAGTTCGTTACATGCGTGTCTTTTAAAAACCTGTATTGTCACCAAACTGAGATTACAGGGAAAATTGCTATCTACCATTTGGATGTGCAGCAATTTGAGAACATCCACTCCAGACCAATTTGGACATCCTCTCTCACAAAGGATGTAGCAGTTGCTTAGACAGAGAAAAAAAAGGAATTGTGATGTAATTGTAGTTATTATGCAACATTTGTTTGACAGTGCTGTACAAGAGATGTTTGTCTAAACACAATCATTAATGCTTCTGATAGCTCCACAAATGTTTTTGCCTACTTATCTTCATTTTCACAAACTGAATGTTTGCGGTTAAAATCAGGATATTCTGCACCTATGAAGACATATAAAGACAAAGATGTGACACAGAACTTTTGGAGTTGGATACCCAACTATTAAAGGGAAAAAGAAATACAACATGCTAGCGATACAAAAAAGTTTTAGGATTGGTCTAGTCAAAGACCGGACTGAAGTTCATTTGAAATTTTGCGGCATGCACTACAACAGGTTCATACATGGCATAAAACTCTCCTGTTATTACAAACGCTTGAGGTCATTAGATTTAGAGGATGTTACTTTCTCACAAAGGACCATGTTGTTTAGGAGTGATTTTTTTTTTCATAATTAAATAAAATTAACATTCTTTGATCTGAAACTTTTGCAGAAAAGCAAAAACAGAAGAAATCAAATGGTTTTTCACAGCAGTGAGTTATTAAATTAAAGAATAAATTGAATCAATCAGTTATGACTCAATAACTTCATATTCAGTGCTTAACAAAAAATAGGGTGGAGGATAAAGGCCGTTTTAAGATTTTCCATAATTTGGAACATATCTCGGTTTCCTATTAGCTCTCTGGACATACAATGAGTCTTTAAAGGATCTTTGTGAAATAGAAAAAATGAGAATGGAAACAGAAGGCTATTGTTTATAGCATAAAGAATTAAATGTATTAAATATCACTCTAAAGAATTGCCATTTTTAAAAAGAGTAGCAGAGTTATTTAATTTACTGATGCGTTTCTTTTTTAAATGACTCATATCAGTGCTACATTTTTCAGGTTACAAATAATAATAAAAAAAAAAACAAGACTAATAAAACCAGAATAGAATATTGTCAGTGGATTCAACACATTCATTTTAAATAGCATTGAATGTTATTTCTAGCCTTCAGATGGATAATTGGCTACAGGGGACATGATGTGCGATAGAAGCATCAGCAAAGAGTCTCCAGTAAAAAAACAATAGCAGCTGGAAGAGTGAGAACAGGTTGAAGAGTCTTAAGCTTGATCCAATTACTGTAACCAAAACAATGTACATTGATAATTGGCCCTTAAATCTCATCCTTTCTTTACGGTATGTTTCTCAGGACTAAAAACACAGCAGCACATTCAAATGTTAAGGTAGAGGAAAAAGCATAAAGGAAGGAGTCAGATTCAGAAGCAACACCCCTCCCCCAAAAAAAACAAACAAAGACACCATAGTAGTCAGCGTGCAGAAACCACAGGAAAGCTAACAGAAGGGTATTGTTGTTTATACTGGCTGTAACAACAGCGATTCAGAGTTATTGTGGGGTAATTATATATGCACTGATCAAACAACTTACAAGTAGATGAAATAAAAGCATCATTTTTTTAATAGGTTTAAATATTCTGTTATTTCTTTCATGTTTCTAAAGGAAATCCCTGGATTTAGGTCTGGTATGTGTAATTAAGTAAAAGTTGGTGATAAAAAAAAGAAATGCTGCTTGTGAATATTTGGTATTCTTTCCAAACACATTGTAATTCACTGTGAAATGATCTTCTACATAGTTTATAATAAATGTTGACAGGAAACGTCAACATTTAGTGTTTGTAAGAAGTGAATTGCAAACACTTCTTTGTAATTTAAATACAAAGACGTGTTCTTTTACAGGAGACTGCTTTAGGACCTAATTTGTTTCTTCTAAAAACTTTCAAGTATTACAGCAAAATTCAAATTAAAATAAAGTTTAAAAGACTCTGCCTCCGGCAGACACAGTGAGTCCAAAAAAATAGAAACCTTTGGAGGATTATAAAATGAAAAGGGCAACAAGGGATAAGCTGTAAGGCTGGGCTTCTGATATCCAAATGGAAAATGTTAAAGTACACATGTATTTTATGCAGTTTCCTCTGTTCAGAAAATTGTTCTGAAATGTTGTTCTGTGAAACAGAATAAAAGAATAATTTCTAAGATTCAGTGTGTGAAGTGTTGCGTATTATTTCAGATGATGGGCTAAATGAATGTAAATCTGCATGTGTATTTCTTAGATTGTAGAGATAATTCTCATACAAAACTTGTCCTGTCAGAGTAAAAGCTGCAAACTCCTAAGCACATAAGGTGTGAGTGTTAAACTGGGGGGGAAAAAAAATATGTAGAGAAGCTTCTGTCTGTCATGACAAGGATAAATTGTGATGACAACACTCTGGGAAGTCCGGGTCCTCCATCTTTGTGGTTAGCATAAGCTATCGTGGAGTGAAACTAAGGAAGAGCGCAGATGGAAAACATTATCCTCCTGGATTTTCTGGCATTAGGAATTCTGAAGGAGAAAATCAGATTTGAAGGGATTTATATACTTCTAAGCCCAGTTCAAGGTGGTGAGAGATGGGAGAAAACTGGACAAGGATCTGCAGACACTTAATATCATGCTTAAAAATGATTCCATGGAAAAGTAAAGCCAGACATTTGTGGTCAATAGTGGTTAACAAATAACTGTGATTTACTGTGCCTTCAAAGATATTCACAGTCCTTCAACTTTTTCATATTTCTTATGTGTGAACATCAACTTTCAGTGCATCTCCTTTTCATTTCAAGTGAATCACATGTCCATTTACTAATTAACTGTCTTCTCAAGGAGGGTGAGTCAGTTGTACTTGAATTTATTTAGGGGTATTGAAGTTGGAGAGATTTATTCCTTTTTTTGTAAAAGGAAAAACAGAAAAAGCATATATCCATTTCCTTCCTCTTCTCAATTATGTCTTACTTTGTGTTGCTGTGTCACATAAAATCTAAATAACATAATTGGAGGCTGGTTGTTGCAAAAACACCAAGTCTTACCAAGAACTTTGGGTCCAGTTTCTAATATAAATATTGCACTACACTTGAAGTAAGACAATCTTCCAATTATTTTTAAGTATTTGTTTGTTGCTGTTTTATATTAATTGGTTTATTCATTCTACAATCACTTTGATATTTTTTTTAAATGTAGATTTCATCATTAATAAAATCCATTATTATTATTATTATTATTATTACTATTATTATTATTATTATTATTATTATTATTAGATATTGTTTTCCATTTCATCAGTGAAATTATCTGCCAATGGAACTAAATGTTTTTCATCAATATTAAGCATTTATTGACTTAAATTGATCTCCATTATCATGCTGAATGATAATGGAGATCATTTAAAGATGGAACCATCATCTTCTGTACAGATCGTTTAATAGGCGAGCCTCCCTTCTTCAGTTTTCTGGACAAAGATCTGAAGACACTGTCCAGAAAAAAGTTATTTTTAATAGGAGAAAAAAGTTATTTTTCCTCCTATTTCAAGTGTTTTTAGGTATTTCCACTAGAACCTACACAAAAATAAGATTTTATGGTTTTGCAGTGTGGGATTGTGAACACTTTTCGGCCAAACTGTACCTGCAGCTTTTGTCGCTGCGACATGCGTAATTTAATCAACTTGTGCCATTGTTCTGCAGTAGACATGTTGTTTCATTCATCCTTTGTCTTTGTCGTTCTAACATGAGAATCTCCCCTTGGGAAATCAATAAAGCTTCATATTTTTATTTTTTTACGTTTTTTTTTTAATTTTTAAAACACAAGATAACTTGTTGTCCTGGCGACGAACGTGCAGCTTGATGAGAGTGTTTAAGGAGAGTGACATCGAGAGGCTAGGTGTTTGTTTAGTCACACAGCTGATACGGCACCAAGACGTCAGCCGCTGGATCAATGCAGGCCCCGGGTTTACGAATAGACGGGGGATATTGCATGTAAACACCAGAGCAGAGATAATCTGGTGTGCTGAATGTTTGCTGGCTATCATACCCAGCATTACTATTAAAGCGAGGTTAGTCGGGCTGCCGCTTCCCTTTTCACGCCGACAGTAACGCTGCATGGACATCCCCCATGATGGATTTCAGCTGCTCAGCAGTTCTCTGTGCCGTTCCCACACATACTGGGCTTTGAGCTGACAGATCTAATTAGAGACGAAGTTCAGGACTGGGTTCTTAATGAAGTGACATGTGAGGGATCTGCACACTAGTACTTCTGGCTCATGCCGCTTATGTAACGAATTAGCACTTGAGGTTCCCAACATGCTTGTATTTTTAGTTTTTTTTAAATGTGGATGATTTGCTGTCATGAGGTGCATTTGGAAATGAAATCAAAATCCACCAAAGGGAAGCAGAACTGGATACAACATGGCAGTGATAGAAATAAATGGTGTTGGTAATTCTCAAAATTATAGCCACATGTTTCAAAGGTTTAAGCAATTAAAGTCAAGTCATTAATCACAGCAGGCCTATGTGTATCTCACCAAACCATGGAGCTGTAATAATTACAACTCTGATATATGTTAGATAAGATTGCCTGAGGAGTTATATCAGCAGGTCTTGTTTCCAAAGATGAAACGGTCCTGATTCTTTACAGTTTGGATTTCAACTGATTAATTTTAAATCCCAAGATCTTTCAAGTTCACTTACAAAATAACTGGTTTGTTGCTCGTATCATTCACCATGCATGAGGAAACACCTCATTTATCCTAATTCAAAGGATTAATTACACATTTTCTACATCCCACCCATTGTCTACAGCTGCTTGTCCTTGTAGAGTTTCAGGCGGCTTGGTGTCCATCTCCAGAGTTCAATTTTAACATTTAGAAGAATTTTAGATTACTTTTAATTTGTCATTTACACACCAATAAAACAAAAAGTAGGCTATTTCCATGTAGATACCACCAGAAATTCAAAAAAAATGTTGAGACCTGTATTTAATGTCCTGCTGGTCAGGAAAACCCCTGCAGCACTTTACTTCGCCTATATGCCTCGCCCACACTCTGGCTTCGTAAAAAAGGTTGAAATATTTAGGCACAGACTTGTAATGTCATTTATCATGCATCTACAATCTAAATTGAGTATCTAGATCAGTGGTTCTTAACCTTTTTTGAGGTCCCGAACCCCCCAGTTTCATATGCGCCTTCACCGAACCCTTCTTATCTGATTTAGTAATGTAATTATATTAGCTGCGTTATCACCCCCACGCCACTAGAGGCAGTAGCAACCCCAAAAAGATGCGACTAAGGAGCAGATTTAGACTATAGAATTTGGTAAAAACTGTGAGTTTTGCTGAAGTAATTAAAGACACAAGTTCAAATCCATGCTGAGAGTGGAGCTCCTTCAATCAGTGCTCCTCCGCAGCTCTGATTGGCTCAGCAATGTAACGTGATCCTCTGGAGCAAGTGATGGCAAAACGGGGCGTCATCACGACTTTACACAGTGTGTCTTTACCTCCGCGGCAGAGGCTCCGCCGAACCCCTGAGACCGACTCACCGAACCCCTGGGGTTCGATCGAACCCAGGTTAAGAACCACTGATCTAGATAATGGTTTTTTTTTTTAAATTATTATTATTATATTTTTATTTTTTCTTTCCTGTTTTTTGCTAATGAGTTGGTCTGAAAAAAAGGTATTTTTTCTGTTATGTGTTTCTTGTGTAAATTCGTCTTTTCCCCTGAACAAATGTTTGCAGGACCCATCGCCAGTCTCACAAATAGTCGAGCGTTCACATCTAATGTTTTGCAGGAGTTAACTTCCAGAGAGCTTTCAACTTAATGTAACATATCACTTAATTTCTTGAGTTGATTTTGTATCTCATTGCACAGCGCAGTCTGTTAGTTAGGCAATTTTTTTACTATCTATTTTGCCTTTACAAAATATCCAGACTCAGTTTTGCAAGCCCGTTTTTAATTTTTCACCAATTATTTATTTTTTTGTCACATATTTGCCTTTTTTTTTTTAGCTAGTTTATGAAAATATTGGTCATATTTACTTTATAATTGTTCAGTATATAACGGGAAGCTTTTGGCAAGTATATCCTGTCTTTGTGTTGACTTTGTGTGCTGACGGTTGTTTGACTGGCAGCTGGTAACTTTACATTCAGGAGTTGGTCCCCTGACTTGTCTTGTATCTGTCCTTGAGCCCTGGAGTTGGACTCATTAATCCTTCCAAGGCTCTAATGTAAGTCACTTTGTCAGTTTTCTAATAGATTAGCTTTTGTATATCATAAGGACTCAGAGGAGGCAATTACCAGCACTTGGTGTGTTAAACAGGAGTGTAGTGGATTTGCATCTAGTTTTCGGCTTCAGTGTAAACTTGTTGAAGTTGTTGAATTTTCTCTATCAAGTAGCAACTGCATACATGCTCTGAATATCGCACCATAAGATGATCTTTCTACAGCACATGCTTTACTCCCTCTGCTTCCCACAGCGTTGATCCTGTGGCGAGGTTATGACTTAACTAAGCAATAGATAATTACTGGTTCAAAGTCTATCAAGTAAGGCTAATAAAAATCATTTCTCAAAGCCCAGAGCAACGAACTTACTTCAGAGTCTGTTCAGTGACTTTGAATTCAATGTAAATCCAAGGGCAGCTAAGACGGAGGAAAAAAGGGGGCTTCATGATATCAGCTAATCAGCAGCTGCTTGTTTGGATAGTTGACATGGGGAGGGGGAAGTCAGACAGTCAAGGGCAGCGCTGGTAATGATGTGAGCAGTATATCAGAGTCTCAGAGTGACATTTCTCAGTCTCTTTAGGGAGTCAGGAGCTCGTTAAAAGTTAAATCCCAGACTTTTGACAATTTTTCCTCATGTTCTGGCCACAGATACGTGCGTCACAAATTATTTCTCCCTCCATGCTGTTCTTAAATTAAAAAAAATAAATAAATAAATAATGTTGCTTTGCTGAAGTCTGCACCCAACACCGTACTTTAGAGAAGCTTAGAGCTCCAGTGTTTATGTTTACATTACGCTGACTGAGATAACCAGGAGTACCACAGCTGTCGTCAGGTGAGTAGTCAGGTAAACACAGAACAAACTGACGTCACATTTGTGATATCCTGCACAAATATGCTTTATTTGTGAGTGCATTCATAGGTGGTGTTTAATTTGAGTTAATTATTGTGATCGGTGTAAACAATATTAACTGGGAACTGTTCTGTTTAAGGTCTGTGCCGTTCAAAATGTAAAATGCAAGTTTCGCATTTTGTCATTTTAATATTTAGACTGCTGTTTGAATTAAAGTTTCCTTAAGGGCAAATATATTGCAGAAAACCTTTGAAAGCTGAAAAACATGATGGAATATATTGAGGCAGATGGAGATTGCAAGACTGCAGTTAACTGTATCTTCTTAATGCCCTTAATTCAGTTTGCATTTACAATCCCTTGATAAAACAGTGACATTTTTCACAATTTGTTGGCATGTAGCAGCCAGAAAATTCACCAAAAACTATAGGACTTCCCTTTTACCTTATAAACTCCCATGATGGTTCTGAGGTTTTGCATGAAAAAATTACATTTTCTTGTTTTGTGTTTTTCTAAGTTCTTACAAATATTTATCTCTGTCTCCTTTATCCTTGATATATCTGAGATCTTTAGCTCTATGCTCTTGTGATCGCCTGATTAGTGATAAGTGACTTTAGTGACAATCACTAAAATGAACTTCTGCTCATGGTCCTGCTCAACACCAAAGACTGCAAAATCAGGGGTTAGTAATCCAATTTAGTTGAAACAAAGCATAATCCTCTTAAACGGCACTTATTACCCTATTAGTCAGTCTTCAAGCACCCCATTAAGAGAAAATCTGAGGATTATGTTCTTTCTGCATTAGCAGATAGATTTCTTTCATGCCTGAATAGCCGGAGGCCCATTGTGCATGACAATTTCACATCACATCGTTTAAAAATATCATCTGTGCAGCCAGAACGAATTGACGAGGCTTGAAAAAGTTATTTTTCAAAGTTTTACAAAAGTCATAGCTGCATGTAAATGCCCAGGAATAGATATTTATCTGCAGGATACAAAAACCATTAAACCCCCCCAAATGTTTCAGTTTTTGGGACAAGTCAGCCTTGGCAAGGTTTTCTGCTTACAGAGGAAGATGTAATTCTCTGCAGATGCTGATGAAATGCAAAGTAAATGGCAAAAGCCTAAGGGAAGCCTACCTGATTTATAATACGTGGGCATAACTGTAAAAGATGTTTATACTTGAGACAGAATTACGTGGCTCTGCTTTCCCCGTATTACATCCGCCTCTCTGCTTCCTTTCTCCTTATTGTACTTTCAGGTGGACATTCTTTGAAATCTCAATTATATTTGTTCCCAGCCTTTGTTCCACAGCAAGCGACCTTTTTCTAAAAAACACCCATGGTGCATTACTCAAGTTTGTCAATACTCCGGTTTTAGACACGATGCATTTAAAGTTTGCAGCGAAGAGCAAAAGAAATAGGATTTTTTAATGTTTTTTTTTTTTTCACATTGCTTGTTACTTTGCTCAGATATTAGAAAACTCTGGTCCTGAAAAGAAAGTTAGTATGCATTTTTATACAAAGTATCTCAGTTCTTGTAAGGTGTTCACGTTTTTTTTTTTTTTTCAGTTTGAAACCACGAACTTTAACAGTTTGATGTGGTTTTAACGAGTCAGTCCCACATGAAGTAGTGAACAATTGTACAATTATGTGCATCTAATACCTCAAAAACTTTTTACAAGAAAAAAAACCCCCATCTAATTTATCCATGTTTTCTTTATTACCCCTCAGTAATATCCTTTGCAACCAACTGTTTTCAGCAGTCAACTAATGAGTAAACAGAGTCCACCCGTCTGTAATTTAATATCAGCATAAATCAGTTCTGTGAAGGCGTCGCAGATTTGCACATTAGAGAAGAAACGACATGAAGACCAAAGAGCACAGCAAGGGGAAAGTTATAGAAAAGGGAAAGAAAATGTTTTAAAACAATATAATCACAAAACACGTGTGATTGGTCAGAGCTTTTTAGACAGAGCACAGAGGTATCAAGAAAGTAAGGCGGATTTCTCTCTGCCAACAAAATAATGCAATTTTCATCATGTGTCAATTTGATGACATATGCACGAGCTTTTAATTGGACACACAATTGGCATCTGCAAACAACAGCAATACCCCACAAATTAATCTTTGCATTCAAAAAAAAGATCTGATGGGACACTTGGAAAGATTACCATTGTGGGAAAAGGAGTTATCCTTTTACCGAAGTTATTCAGATCTATAGTACCATCTCAAAATGCAAAATATCAGCAACAAAAAACGACAGCAAGCACAGACGTCCCCAATGCTGGTGTCAACGTCCACAGACTCTGCTTTTCAAAAGAAGCTACACGAATGCACATTGAGACAATCAATGAATCAGTAGCGGATTTGGAAATATGTCAGGACAGAGAAGCCATCCAGTGACTATCGGTTTGCCTGGCTCGTTCAGCCAAGGGTACATTCAGGTTACACCTTCTAGCAGCCAAAAGCAGCAGGAGCATGGCTCCTTTAATCGCAGGCAAGAACGCAGATATTTGTCAGGGCAGAGTGCGAGCTTGTTGTGTGTGTACGCAGCCGCAGGATGAAAGAAAATTACCCGAGCGAAGCATTTATAGGCACTGACAAACGTTGGCTTCAGTCCAATCTTTTTATTGGTTGCCTTAAAACACACTCCTTGGGTGCGATTTCACATCGTAAACTCTCAATTGGAAGCTCCTTACAATGTATGTACAGGTCACTTTATTAGATTTGATCAGTTGCATGGCAACAATCCAACCTGAGCAATGGATGAGGGAGAGAGGTGGGTTATTTAAATCCATCCATCCATCCATCCATTCATTCATTCATTCATTCATCCATTCATTCATTCATTTTCTGTACACCCTTGTCCCTTAGTGGGGTTGTTAGGCTTGTTGGTGCCTCTCCAGCTAACGGTCTGGGCGAGAGGCCGGGTTCACCCCGGACAGGTCGCCAGTCTGTCGCAGGATTATTTAAATGAAACATATAAATTAAACATCCAAGACTAAGTCAAATGGATTATTGAATTATAAGTATAGTAATAAAATAAGCAATTAAAAAGAAACAAAATTCAAGAACACGTGACTTATTTCACCAGTAGGTCACGTAAGTCCTATTGAGGTTAACAACCTCTTTTTCAAGGGAGACCTGACCAAGAGGCAGCAACATGATTTTTTTTTTTCATGCAGTAAAAAGACAGATGGATGAAAACAATACATCGCTTTAACTCAAGATACACATGTTTGGTGCCTTTACATTAACAGTTATGTCAGGCTTGACTTCAGTGGACTGCTGTCCTTGCCGCGTTCAAGAGTACAAGCACAGGAAGAAGAATCAATTTATTGACTGACACATGTCTAACTCTGCTAACACAGGTGAGTAGGTCCCCTTGCTGGCTGCTTTGGCCCCTTACTGACTGTTGCTCTGTGTCCAATTGACCTTAAGTCAAAATCCAAAACGACAAACAATTTGGAGACGGGAGATCATGAGCTGTGTCAGTTCGAGTCCTGTTGACTTGTTGGGGATTTTTGTTATTATTAACTTCTTTTCATTACCATACCTGCTAATTTAATTATTCTTGTTTCAAAAGCATAAATCAGTGGCTCACATTTTCAAATAAAGACATTTGATCTATTTTACAGCTTTTCTGTAGAATTCAGCAACGCCTATAATTTATTTATTTTTGAAATATTGTTTTGCTCCTGAAAAGAATGTCATTTTCAGAAATGGTTCAGTTATATTAAAATTAACACGCATTCGCTGATAAAAGTATTTCGATTTGGAAGTAATTTGGCACTCATGCAGAGCAGTGAGGAGTGTGTAAATGGTTCGATTTGCAAGGAGCTGCCTCGCTCTGAACAGGCACCAGAGGGCATGAAGTGAAGAGGGGAGACAGTGTTGGCACAGTGATTGCGCACAGTGTCTTAAAAACCCAAATACCTGTTTTAAGACGGTGCCGGGAGCGAGGCACGGGCTGGTTAAGGTATAACAAGGTTTTTTTAAAATGATGATTTTAAAACCCAGCAAACTTCCCATCATACTTTACGAGACACGAGAAAAAGTGCCAAGAGTGACCAGAGCTTCCTCCGGCTGTAAGAAGCAGAATGAAACACTTTCCCTCCCACACATGTTGCAGAATAATGAGTAGTTGACTGACGGTGCTCTTCAACTTGCTTACAAACAGAGAAATGTGGCTGTCAGCAAACTAGGAGAGAGCAAACCATGACCTCTGGTTTAGGGTTAGTTTGAAGTTTCTGAAGTGAGTTATTGTCTGTTGCAGTTCACTTCAATGGAATAGAAAGAGATGAATGAGATATTTAGCATATGAGCTGAGTGTGAGTCTGCTATACCAGCCGCGCCGTACCTGGAGCACAAAACAGCAACTCTGTGTCGGGGTTTGTCTGCGGTGACTAGAACCAGAGCCACACATGTGTACCCTCACATTCCCACGGTTTCCAAAGTGCAGCCTTGATTGCTCAATGTTACTCACCCACCTTCATGCAAACATTCACTACGGAGCATGACTGTAAAACAAATTCACGCTCGGTTCATAAAAGCTGGCAGCGTCAAAGGGAAGTGAAAGGGGGACAAATACCACAGTTAAATAATTAAAACAAACAAACAAAAAAAACTTTAACATTTAAGACATTTGAAGCTGAAAGGAAGAAAAACTGTTAGCAGAGGCTGCTTCAAATGGTTGGGATTTTTGTTTCTACTCCAGACAAAACGAGCATGGTTGTACTCATTTGCTGTTAAGTCTGAACGCAAACGCTAAGCACACTGGAGACTTGAATTACAGGCAGCACTTAAGCATTTTCCGCAATTTCCTAATAACGGAACCATTCCTTTCACCTGGAAGGGAACCAGAAGCTTTCCTTCTGCACTCAGGGCATGAACGTCGTATAGTGTTCACAGATGTGCTGCAAGACCTCCAGTTGGCCGCTGTCGTTCCAAAGCATATTTTCATCTTAAAAACAAACGAAAAAAACAGTCTGTTTTTGAAAACAGTTATATTTACAGGACTTTTTTTTTTTTTTTTTTTTTCAAATAAAGACAAATGCCAAATACAAGAAAATGAAACTGAGTATCTCTGTGCCACTGCATACAGAGAGGACTGAATAAAAAAAACCCATAAAACCATAATTTGCATCCAGGGTTTTAAGAAAGGTGTAAGACGTATGGATGTCATAATTTCATGCCACATAGTTGTAAAATCCCTTAAAACACAGCAGAGAATACGGTTGTAAAACATGTAGGTCGAACACTCAGTGAATAAAATAGATAAATGTTCAGCAATTAAACACTGTAAGCAAAAGTATTACTCAGTATGACGTCATTTATGATTTTGGCCATAATCTTACGTCCCTTTTGGCGTTCATGTCACAATCATCATCTGCTCAGGAAAACAAGTTACAAGTAATTTATTGGTATTTCACATATCAAAAACATGAAACGAAATTGAGTTTCTTTTGTCTGGAATATGTCAGCGACATAGAATATCTCTTTAAATGTACAGTTTATTGCACAATTATTCATGTTCCTAAATATTTCCACAGTGTGAGGCAATACAACCACAAGCATTAATGTGGTTAATTAGGATTTTTTTGTGATTTAAATAAAAGTAGTGGATCATTAAGAAGTAAAAGAAAAAAAAATGTTGCTTTAAAAAAATTTCACAACGGATAAAGTGAAATATGATGTGCATTAATACTCAGTTCTTTAGATTGTTAAAGCTATCTGTCTGCAACTCTTTTGTGGTACCAGCTCTACAAATAGAGAAAGAACTTATTTACTATTCTTTCTCTTACTATTCTTTGCAAAGTAGCCAAATGTCAAGGTGAGAACATCCTTTAAGATCATTTTTCCAGATTTTACCTTCAATTCACCAGTTGGCACAATAGTGTTTGAACCCAAAACCTTCTTGCTGCAAGGCAACAGCTCTACCAACTGCGCCACTGTGCAGGCCCATATTGGGCTATTTATTTTAAAATATTGCAAAAGTTGTCTTCACGGTTCCCCATCCAGTTTGACCCTGGGAAACTTTATGCTGTTGAGATTACTCAGTCTCTTACAACTAAGAGATTAGTTTTCTCTTAATTGATAAGAAAATCCAGTGAAGGATCTGAAGCCTCGACGGCTTTGCTTCTGTGGCTCCGGTTGTTTTATGCTGAAGGATGTCCTCTGGTTCCTCCACTCTCCAGTGGGACATGGAGCAGCATCTGGATTTAATTCTATATTTTGCATAATTTCCTGTCTGATCCACGCTAAGTGTGATTACAAATGATGTGCAGCGTCTGCCTCAGCTGCACTGAACACGAATCACTGAGCCAATTGAAACAGTTGCCAGTAATTTACAATCAAGTAATTTACAAGCAACACACGCTAAAAGGAAGATGAAGCTGCAAGGAAATCACAGGTGGCAATAAATGTAAAGGCCATGACAAAGAATTTAATCCCCTTCATTTATATGACTAAAACCTCTTTGATCTCTCTACAATTTAATGGCTAGTTGGTAACATTTCACTTGAACTGTGAAGTCCCATCTTAAGCTTATCTTCTCTTGATAATGGCTTCTTGCCAAAGTATCTAAATTAATAAGACTTTGAACTAATCAAGTCAAGACCATGTGAAAACAAGTAACACAGTCTGCATTAAATTATGAACTATAATCACAAAAATTAACGGCGAATAAATTAGGGATTTTGTAAAATTACTACATATTAATGAGTCGGGCAACACAGTTTGTTTCTGCAGTACAACAGCTCTACTGAACATCTCTATGCATTATTTTTCTACTAAAAGTCCTGTTTGGTACAGATGCTATGCAAACATTTACATCTTGCTACCAGAATATCAGCAGTAACTTCATTACTACAGGGAACCCCGTAATCTGAACACTCCATTTTGCCCTAAGCATTTATTTATGAGTAAAATAAAAACCTACAGTCCAAGACATTTATGTGGCTGTAAACATGTCGGGACTTATAGTAATGCGACTCCTGTTGCTTGTGGGACCACCCAAATGAGTCGGAGCAGCTAAGATTACCCACAGGACAACTGTCCCTTGCTGAAAAATAAAGCCAATTTGGAAGTGCCAAAAAAGGTTTTTCTTGAACCGTCCCCTCAGGTTGGCTCCAAACACAAGTCAGTCCTCCTGGAATTCCCCAATGTTTTTATTTCAAACTTCAAACACATTAGATAGTGAGAAATGTAGGCCTCAACACAAAAGCCATTTTTATTAGTTGGTGTTTTATTAGTTGTTGTTTTTTATGCCATTCATTGATCAGATAAAGAGAAAAATATTACAATTCTTCCCCTCTCCATAAGAGTCCTGGGATGTCCAGGAGAGAGTTGGGCACATCTGGAACTCGATCAGCCACCTCTGTCCCTCTCTGTCACTATGTCTGTCTTTGAAAGATAATAGATTAGATTAGATATTGAAGGCAGAGGGCACGATGGTGGTGCAGGGGTAAACCCACTGCTGTCAAATAAAGGCCACAAAAGCTGGAAAAAAAAAAAAAAAAACTGTAGACAGATGATTTACGTTCGGTGTGTTTGTTCATGTTCCAGTCAATAAGTAATAATAAAATGTGCACCAGTGCGGTCTGTTTTGGGGAGTGTGATCTTTGGCTCATCGCACAAATCCCAATTTTGTAGTCTGCCAGCTTTCCGCAAACAGGAAGAGCAGCAAGAAAGAGTCAGGAAGCACACTTATTTGTACCAGTATATTCATGGATGAATAAAATCCAAAGGGAATTGTTATTATTAAATATTTGAATATCTGATAGACTTATAAAACAGTTAAAATTCTACTCTTATGAGACTAATCTTTGTTGTTATAGGTGTATTGGGAATACACCTCCTCTTACACTATTCTTCTGCTATCAGTTATTAAAATTACAGGCCAATTTTATCTCCAGCCACGTTCAACACAAGTGCAACAAACACGACAAAGTACTCCTAATTTCCTACTCTCTAAGGAAGTTGAGGAAAACTACACGAAACATCATCCTCCTAACATCAGTGGGTGCCTTGCCCAGAGGCAGATCACCATTTGACATTAGGAGGCTGGGATCAAACCCACGACCTTCGATTTGAAAGACATTTATTCTACTTCTTATCCTCTGTCACACAGAAACTGTTTAATCTGCTAATTAAAACTACGCTACAGTCAGTTTTTCTACGCTGGAACGGCCGCATTTTGTAATATTTTGTTTAAAATCTAATACGGTCTGGTCGGGGCTTTAAGAAACTGGAAATGACTGATGGATCTCAACTTTATATGTGCTGCAGAACCTGCAGCGCTGCTACATCACCTACCTACCACCAAGAATGATTGGCTCACCTTATGGTGAGCCCAACCCCACCCGTTAGCGCCACTGTGTCAGCGACGCAGCCTTTCACATCGCTCGACTCAGCGTCAGTGACAGCTGCGTAGACCTGAACACAATCAGGATCATAAGTGGATCTAATGAAGATCTTTAATAGATTTGAAACGTTTAATATATTCATTTGCTTTGAGTATTTGATGAAGTGAAATATTTTCACAATGGGAAACAGGTTGATAATCTGTTGCTACTGTTTGTGGTTGGGCTTTAACAGCTGGCGCTGATGAAGCCCTGTCCTATGAACAATTAGATAACAGAAAGTAATGCTTGAACTAATATTCTTTGCAACGGTTTATAAAAGATTGGTGTTTCAAAGTGCGTCATGTAGATGTCGTGCAGATGTTTCCTCTGTCTCTTCCTCTGTGATGCATTCAGGCCCAAAGATTCCCCGGGGCGGGGAATCTAAAGGTTCTGAAAGATTACATTTGTTAATTAAGTAAGGGGGACGTAATCATTTATTTTTTAGGCTTAATGTCATAGTAAATGTTATAGACATCGAAATGTGTTATGGCATTACTAATTTGTATCATAACTTGTATAATACAGGAAAACTTTAGTGTAAACCCGTTAGTATATTTTACACATGAAATGTTTGTTCATCTTTTCTAAATTCCTCCAACGTATTTATTACTTTGTGTCCGACATCGTAAAATAACATGTTTTATTTTTTCAGTCTGTTCACAATGTACTGCAGGACGTCTGAGCACTAAGGAGAGGAGAGCTACGCCACACAACGTTTCTCAGCCACAACGAGTCCAAAATATCTGGAAATTCACCGCATCTCTTGACAGTATGTAAATATATGGTTTCATGTTGGTCACAATCACCAAACAGCATTTCAATGGACCGTTTTACAGATTAACATCTAGCTGAATATCCTGTTGGAAAACACAGAACTTATTTTAAATAAATAAATGAAACAAATAAAAACAATCAATCAGCATTAATATGTTTTCAATTTCACAAAAAAGTACAAATTTGCCAACCTTTGTCTGCATTGAACAATTGAAAACACTAAGACCTAATTCATTCACAATATTATTTAAGAAAAAAAAAAAAAACTCTAAATGTGTTGTGAGTATGTATTAGAAATTCAATTTTTATCAAAAGTGCAGCTATAAGAAGGGGCTTTCAGCAGTTTGCTGATCTTTCTCTCATGTGTGACACAGACCTCTAAGCTATAACAGGTTGTTCATTTACTGGAGGACAGTAAGGTCAAGACACTCCACTTGAGCTCGCCAAGATGGAGAGGGAAAGATCATTTCTGAGCAATCATCGTGTCTCAGTGCTGCTTGCAGCGTCAAGCTCTGTGACAGCGGAGTTGTTGCCGTCCATACTCAAAGTGTTAAGCAGCAGGAGCAGCTCTGCACACAGACCTGAATCTAATCTGAAACATTACACCTTGTCAGTTTATTAACAGGGTGACATGAAGATAAAAGCCACCATCACCAAAACAAACAAACAAACAATCAAGCTTTCAAACCGCAGCCCGTCTTTATGTATAGTCTCGATAATAAATGTGCATGAGGCATGGTGGCTGGTTGGAAATTTTCTGACTGCCATTACCCTAAGCACATTTGTCTCGTGGACTTTATTTGGAATAGCTCACACCTGGGAGGGGAAATAATGTGCAGGAAGTGTTGTGTTGAGTCCTAATTAGCTCCACGGAGGGAAAGCTGTGCACTGTGGAGAGTTGATGGTGTGGCCTGACAGGATTTTATGTGAAAGCATTAGTCTGAATTGACAGTAGATATTTTAACTTAAAGGATAGCCTACTCCTGTCTTTCAACCACTGGCATGTCTTTGTATTAATTGTAATATTTGAATATCGGGAACTTTTTATTGCTTGCTACGACCAACAACAGTGTGCAAGATTCACAGAAGTCTACTCAGTCTGAATAAATATTTAGAAAAATGCTTGCTGCTGAACCACTTGGTGTTGCATTGATCTTTATTTTAATGGTTGCTACATTTTAAAGTTTTTCACCGTTTGAAAAACACCCACAGTTAAGTTCCTTAGTTGGGATTGTTTGTGTGAGGTGCCTGTTCATTTCCTGATCATTTTGTCCCCCCACTTCTACATTTTCTAACCTTTCTATGGTGTTTACTGTTCCTCTAATGTGTTCACTGCTGAGATACACTCCACCATCCTCTTCAGCTCTTCTAAGAACAAAGGAGGTAGAGGAAATGGATGAATAAAAAAAAGGTTAATGTAAAACAAAAAAATTAGGTCTTATTCAGTTTTCTGTATATCTCAACTGAACATTTGCCAAACAACTCCTTAAAATTCAAAGGTTTTTGACAAATGCATTGACATGAATGGCTTCACTGAATCAGCTGCTTGGAACACAATGTGGCTTTCTAAACATGGAAATGAAGGAGTGGGAGACTGATGTGTATCTTTGTAAGTAAAAATTTCAAACGCAACTGCAAACCTCCCCGAATGGGTTTGGGGAACGTTTTACTTTCAAGCGTTTACTTCAGAATAAAGCTACTCAAGTCTTTAATCTCATTAGCATTCATTGTCTCAAATTCAGCCTGACAAGAATCAAGTTTTAAGCTCGTAAATGTTTCCTGAATGGAATGGCAACCAGCTATACCTGCAACCTTATTTTTATTTCCAATGAGCGTCTTGGTTCAGAGGCTCCCCTGAGCTGGGAAAAAAAACTGCAGAGCAGAAGTCAGACAGTAAATTGCCCATGATGTTGATCCAGAAATCCCACAGCCTTGCAACATAATTGAAATGTTACAGTATATCTGATGTATGCTGAAATGGGTTTGACTAAACTCTGTTCCTTTTTTTTTTTTTTTTTTTGAATGAAGTGACCCAGAAGTATCCAAGCGACGGCTGCAATGGAAGAAATGTCCTTGGGGGAGTTTCTGTTATCTCCTCTCAGGAAATACAGTGGACTACAGTGGACTTCTCTTTGTTGGGAAAATCCGATCATGTTCTGTGCTGTACATACACTTAATAATCTTGTTTCTCACCAATGCAGCTCACTGAAGAAAATACACAAATAAGCTTCACTACAAAACTGAATAGACAAGGATCTGCTTTTGTGATCTACAGCAATGGCAAAAATAAAGTCCATCTTCTACAGGGTTAGTGATCTGGTCTTTATTAGGTTATTCAAAGATTTCAACCAGCTGCTCAATAGCTTTAGAATCTGTTCTTTCTTATTTTTAGCATTATTTTGATTTCACCTCTGGCACTGAAAAAATTCTGTCCTTAGAATAATTCATTTAGGTTTCGGGACAAGGCTCACCTCTGTTCTGGTTTTACATGCTTTCTTTGAGTAATACTAGAAAAAAACTAAAACTAATGTTGCCTTAAAGTCAATATGATTCATTTGATGTATTAAACAGATTTAGGGAGACTTATTTACACCCAATTATCTTTGCAGGATGGCAGGGGCCTGGGGCTGATCTCCAGCAGTCACTGGGTGAGAGGAACGCTTTACTCTTAGTCCATCACAGGCCAACACAGAGACACAGGACAACTGGCTATGCATAAAAATACACACCTGTGGGGAGTTTAAACAGGTCAATTATCCAAATGCACATCGTTGCATTGTGAGAGGAAGCCGGAGTGACTGGAGAGAACCTACAAATGCATGGAAAGACCATGTGAAATACCCAAAGGCCTAGGCAAGATTTGAAACCAGCACCTTGCTGTGGAGCAACAGTGATAAGAACTGCAACATATCCAGCCCATCTTCGGTTCAGTTCTGTTTAATTCAAATGATTAAAAATAAATACAATTTTCAAATTACTTCTTTGTGCCAATTTCCAGCAAATGCCATCTTTGCATCTGTTAGTAATTAAGCAGTACTTATCAGTTCATTGCAATACATTAAAACCATTTTTTTTTTTTTTTAGATTTAGTCCAGTACAACTAAAATTATTGTAAAAGCCAATCAAATTGGGCACATCGTCAGAACTCAGGAACAACTCAAACTATCAAAAACGGGTCGTCTAATCAGCATTGAAAATGAAATTTTGCAGACAGTTTTAGCTGTGAGCTGTTTGAGAATCCTGCAGGCGGTCGGCAGCTGGTTTGCGTCGGTCCTGTTTGTTGTACAATAAACTTCAGCGGACTGAAATAAGAAAAGTGAAACCTCTTGTAAATACATTTTCCACTTGAAACCAGCACATTGCAAGAATAAAAATGCCTTTAAAAATAAAATCAGCTGTGGTCATATTTTGAAATTACTTTCCCCACAGCTGATTTAGTGGCAGAGTTGCAGTCTGGCAGCCACTTCCATCATTACATCAGTTAATTATATCCTCTTCATCCAGCGGAGGGTTACGAGGGGCCCACAGCCAACCCCTGCTTACATTTATTTCCAGTCCATGACAAGCTGACGCATGCAGGGAGCGTGGAGGTTTCACAAATAAAAGCTCAATGCAACAGTGATAGCCGCAGCACCACAACGTGTGACCACAGCGGTGCCAGTGAAAGCAAAACAAGTAAGAACTTTCTTTTTGAAGACCAGTTTATTCCTGCCATGAAATCAAGCAGAAAAAAAAAAAAGAGGAATGAGAATAGATTCTTGGACGCAGACTTGTTTTTTGGCTTAAGATTTATCATTACGTTCAAAAAGACTAAATGATGAGCAGCGGAAGGCGATACAGCAGTGGTTTCTGCTTCCCACTGGCGTGCATTATACATATGCTGCTCTAATTTGGTTCTATATTAATGAGGGGAGTTGTGCACAGTGCTTGGAAACTGTTTTAATATTTTGTCATGTCACATCTAAAATCTATCTTGTCTGGCTTTTAAAAGATAGAATAACATGAAACTGATATATATATATATATATATATATATATATATATATATTATATTTACAGATTTCCAAATTTCCAGCCAAAATCGAAAAAGTGTGGCGTTCATTTCTGTCCACTTACTATGATAAACCTCAACGATATTCAATGCAATCAAATGCCTTCAGATGGCACATAATTAGTACACAGAATTAAAATGTCTGTAATTTACATCTCAATTCAGCTTTTCAGTGAGGATTTGACAGGAAAAACTGAGAACATCATGAAAAACCCACCATGAAACCTGCAGACAAACCAGACGTATAAAGTGGGTGAAGGCAGCATCATGGTGTGAATGTTTATCATCAGGAGTAACAGGAAAGCAAGTCAGAGTTACTGGGAAGACGGGTAACTAAGGACCGCTGTAAACATTATGGGGTGGCTCCCATGTGACCAACCTGCCGCAGGTAATAGATTGACAACATGAACACTGTGTGCTGTCTCCAAGGAAGCATTTAATTTACAAGCGATTGGAATAATTAGATGCACTGTACTGAACATATGAACACAGAGTCCATGTTTTGATTTGTCTTTTTTTGTTTTGTTTTTTGTTTTGCACCAATTATATTATCCCTTTTATCGTCCCCTTGACAACTGGGAGTGTTGTGATCTTGGCTCTATTAAAAACATTTCACACTCCATCCATTTCAGGCCCTGCAACAGATCACTCAGGGACACATCGAAGGGAGAGACGGCCGAGGATTTATGGAAATGGCGCCGCGCAAGTTAATCAAATCAAACTAGTCAAAATGTCAAAACACAAGAAAAACACAAGAATTCAGTTGTGACTCCCCTCTCCCTGAAACTCATAACCTTTCAGAGCTTTCGTTTGCCACCTGTTGCAAAATGCCTTCCTTTATTTTGTTTGTCAAAATCCACCTGGAATCAAGTTAATGCTCCCTGAAGTTTTATTGCAAGATAAATCTGTCAGCGTCCTGCATGGCCTCTCAAGCACAGATCTATTTTGCACCCTGCTGAGCATTAAATAAATAGCAAAAAAAAATGGCAGAAAACCCCCCACCCCACACTATTGCATGAGGCGTTGTGGCAGTTGAGGACAGCGAATAAAATTCAGCCCTCTGGAAGGACAGCTAGATGCCTTTCTACAGTAAAGTTGCTTCTGTGTTGGACGTAAAGGGACACATCACAAGGCGCTGCATGCCTCTCCTCAGGTTTATCCCCATAGTAATTCCAGGGACCAGGATTACACTGCAGCAGTCTTAGGGAAAAAAACAATTAGAGGGACTGACGGAATATAAGAACCTCTAAAAGCAATGGTTTCCAGGTATTTAACAAGACAGGCTATGAAAAATGACAGTTTTAAAATGTGAATATTTTTAACGCTTTTTTTGTTTTTTTGACAAGCAAACAATACAGACGAGACACTAGTGGTCCCGCAAGGAGCTTCAAACTGTGGCTTAGACACATCTTCTGAACAAATCCTCAGCAAATTAAACAACCCCGAATCCTTCACATCATTAAAAAAATATATTTTTTGGAGATTAGCAAGTGATGGCTGTGATATATGTATTTCAATTGGAAATCAATATGAAAGCCCATTGTTGTGTTTCAAATCTGTTCCAGAGATGAGAAAAAAAAAAAAAAAAGCACAGCAGTGCCTGCAAATTACCTGAGCTGCAGCACCTGCAGAGTTGGACAGTGTGGAGCCTGGTGGTTGGAGAAAGCCATCAAATAACAAAGACTCCACACTGAGCCTCTGTGAAGTGATCTTTGAGAAGGCGATTCTAGGCTTTTTGCTGTGGCTGGCTAACATTTTCTCCTCAGGCTTTGCTTAAGTCCCTGTTATATGCTTCCTATGCTTTGACTGACTGCACACTTGGACTTTGTTTTAAATGAACTACACTAGCATGGAAATGTCATGAACATATTTTAAGCATTGCTATAAAATCATTTAATTAATTTTTAGGGTTAATTATTTGTGGATGTTCCTAATTCACCCAGGATCAAAGTTTAACCTACAGGTTCAAACGTATGCATACACTCGCGCTAATTTCAGAGTAAATGTGTGTTATTAAGTTGCAGAGAAAGCATGGGGCTTTTTTTTACCCATCAATCAGCTCCGACCATTTCTGGCTTGATATCCGACCGCTCTTCCTGGCCGAGTTCGAAGAGCTCATGTAAGTCCACTGGTTCTCTGGCACAGACCTGACTTTTAAGCAGAGTCCATAATTTTTCAGTAGGGTTGAGGGCCAATCTAGAAACTTAATGTCAGCCTGCTCTATCCATTTTAATGCACATTTGGAAGCATGTCTGGGATCACCGTCTCGCAGGAACTCTTAGCACTAGCTAAGGTTTCAATCATCTGACTTAAAAAAAAAAAAATCACCCTCAGAATAAAGGAAATTGGTTAGGATGATCAAAAACTATCAAGATTTCAGCATATCAAAACTGAAACATGTAAGTTTCAGTTTACAGCCTGAGTGTCAATGTGGAGTGGGCAGCAGGTTTAGCATAAAAATGTCCAGAGAGGCTTCTGATCCAAACCATTTTTTGCATTTAAAAGTTGCTTTAACACTGAGTTAATTCTCTGAAAGAACTTGTCCCTTCATTTTTGTAGCTTTTTGTTTGTTTTACTAAGATAACTGTTTGCTGTTTGTCTACTTTTTCCTGCCGCGAGTCTTAGGGAGCCGATAAAACTGTCTTACTGTTATTGTTTTATAACTAAATGTGTGTAAATGTGTTACTGCTGTAAAGCACATTTATTTTACTTTAAGTTGCAATTCAAGATAACTTTTGCCAATAAGTTACTTCTGGGGAAAGCCACATGGTAAAAACTTGGACATACTAAGGAGTTCCAACATTACAACAATCCCAAACACAAATTCAATCTGGTTTCAAGCATGGATAACGTAGAATAACATTAAGCTTCTTGAAGGGTCCTGACCTCGTCCCGATGAGAAAACATAAAGGCTCTGCTTTAAAGACAGGTCTGTACCCAGACACCAAGCAATTTAGATTAACCTTTGAGCTACATTTATGCTAATTTATCATTTGTTATCAGGTTTTGTGAATACAAAATACATATAGGAAAGTGAAATTTCAACAGAAAAACTGCATGTCACAGTTTTTGGTATATCAAACTCCCTTTAAAAAACAAAAAACAAAAAAAAACATCTCAAAATTACAATTCTTAGTGGTAAAAAAGTTGAAAACTGCCTAAAGTAGTTGAAAAATAAATGCAAGTTAGTTAAAATAGGTAAGGTATAACATTATCAGGTTTATATCTATGAGTGAGTAATTTGTTAAGCTTTCAGCATTAATATTCTACAAACCTAATTTTTTGCAGTCTTCACTTCGTTTCCTGTGGATTCTCTTCTTGTACATCTGTAGATGTCACTGTGACGTTGGAAGCTAATCCCATTACCGCCGGCAATGGGGGCTCTTCCCCCTCTGAGAGCATACAAGGCCAGTCTCCTGTGATTTTCAATTTCCTGCTGAGCTCCTCAATATTTACTTTCCTCTAACCTCTATTTCAACATAACCTTTGCATAATACCAGACAAAACACTAAGAAGATGTTCTAACCGTAATAAAAGAAGCAAAACATTTAGGATGAATGGCATCAGGGTGACAGAAAGAATGACACAAGTGAAAAACGATCCGTTACGCTCCAAAAAACGCCTACAGATATCTCAGGAAATGTCTTTGAAATCAGGAACAGAAAGAAAGAGAAAGTCCACATTTCCAGGGTCATATAAATTCATTTCTGTCTTGCATGCAGTGAGCTGAAGGTGAGAGTGGTCAGGAAGCATTTTAACCAAGAAGAGCATCCGATGTGATTTGTAATAATGGGATACTGTCTAAAGTGAGCAAAGGGAACATTAAACCCTTGATTCTCAGGAAAAACACTCAGGCTAAAATATAGGCTGTAATAGCCATTTCTCCTTAACCACTTGTCAGTCTTTTGAATTTAAATTGCAGTCCAGGCAAGATGTTTTAAGTTGCATTCAGGCAGATCACAATATTTAGAAGCCCAGAAGAACAGAACAGATGGCAGATGAAGCTGGTGTAGAGAATAAAAGCAATCATTTTGTTTTCTGGGCTTGGTTTTCACAAAACTGTCCAAATGGATTTGTGAGAACTGCTTGTAATTTGGTAAACTGTGTGTGCAGGTTTGCAAACAGACTTTATGTTATTAGAGACCAATGAGTGGAGCAGGTTTGGCGGCCAAAGACAAACAGATTCTTTCTTTCTGGAAAGAATCATAATTACTTTCAGTCAGAAAAGAAGACAAGGAGACATTAACTAATAATTAAGATAAGTTGCTTCCTGAGATTTAGAAATCACTTTATTGATGAGTTCCAAGAGGTTTTATTTTAATTGTGTTTGAGAATCACTATTTTTTTTTTTTTTTGCTGAAGCGGCAGATCTGACCAGGGAAACAGAAGGTGAAACAGCACCAGCTGTAAAATAACGAGCAACTTTACGCGTAAAATCATTACAATGTCACCAAAGTTATCTCAGATATTATTGATCATCTGTTCATGTAACACTAGGTTTTAACAGGGTATCTGATATTTTTTCTGTGATTTTGAAGAACTTTTCTTCTCAAGTGCCGCCCTCCTTTGACAATCCCAAAGCACTTCAAGGCAGCTACGCTTATTTCTGCAGCTCAAAGTGCAACTTGTCCAGAAATTTAGGTTTCATTATGTCATTATCTTTCTGTTTATGCAGTGGCATGAAATGTTTTATAGGTATGGTTTGTTTTACAACTATTGACCCCAGAATTAAATAAAAACTCCTGGTTTTATTTTCTGTAACTGCATCAGCTCTGACTAAATTGATAAATAAGTCAAAGCTGTTTTTTGTTTTCATTCACAAAAGATTGTGATTAACATATTTGCACTTGTAATATATCTTAAGCATGTACTCACATTTCAGTCTGCATTTATTAAATGAAATACTCCTGAATAGAGACTGCTGTCATAAATTAATCAAATTCCAAAGTATGTCATTATAAATTCTTTTTAAAGCATATAGAAATTCTATTTGAATCAAAAATAACCTTAAAACAGAATAATTCACTGGATTACACTAACAGTAGAAAAAAATGGAATTCTAATTAAGCATTGCTTAGGTCAAAAATCTATATTTAAACAAAGTAATTGGGGGCTAATAATACATACACAAGCTTCTATATTAACAAGATATCATCACCGACTAGCCATGCAAACTCTTTACAGAAACAGAAAACAAATAATGGTTCAAGCACAAAAAGCTGATAAATCTACATCTCACAAATAATAAAATCAGCAGGCTGCTGTGAACTGGAGACCCAGCTCTTCCTCCAGTTAACCTTCTTTAAGGGCTCTTATCTCCTGCTCTGTGAGATAAGACCACAGGAATTTAACACAGCAGACGCACCGCGCGCCTGATCCGCTGCCTTCTATGGTTATCTTCACACCAACTCCAGCATCAGGCTCAACGGGCCTACAAGAGCTTTGGCCTCAGGCAAATGAAATGCTACCAGTTCATTTTCCCACCATATAAGACAACTGAATGAATCATGAAATCACTTTTTCACAGCTGATGAGTGAGAGACAGAGGACTCCAGCAGCCGTTGCTCGTGACATCACGGTGTTGCTAAGAAACACCTCCGACTGCCATCATCATATCTAAAAGTGCAGATTTTAAATCACTTGTGAAGTACTGTAGGAAAAATATTATATTGTGCGTGTGTAGGTAGGTGTAGTGCACAAAGAAAAAAATTTTATTGTCAGAGTTTGTGCACTGTCATAATGCTGAAATTAGTTTACCTTGCCATAATAGCTGGAATTAAAATAAAAGAGGAACCAGGGAAAACGGTGTACTAATCAACAGAAAATTAAATTATGAGGCTGCTGGAGATCACCAGCTGTGGTACAAATTGCAAATTTGTCATGTTCCCCTGCAGGCGTTGGAGACGGGAAGAGTATATTTTGTTTATTTCATTTTCAATGCCAATTCAAATTTGTGTTGTGCAAGTCTCACTTTTATCTCTTATTTCCCACTCGATCACAGCCAAGGCAAAGTGTTGTTTAATATATTCTGTAAAGTTTTATGTCAGCTAAACCAACACTGTTACAAATATACCATCCAAATGTATCGATGTTTAGATTCTTTAGGATTTTTTTTTTATTTTTATTTTTTTATGTTTCAGTCACAAACTTCACTCTGTCTTATATGGAGAGGACTTGTGGTGGAATGAAAATGGTTTATGGTTTAAAGATATTTTATCTAGCAGCTGCAGGTCTTTAGACGTCCTTCCCTTTTGCTATACAAAACAGACCAATCTTTGTAAGGTTGACTAAATGTCTGGACAAATGTCTGTCTCGTTTGCTCGGTTTATAGTCTGTCTGATGTGCTGTTAAAATCTTCACTGAAAAGTTGCATTTATATTAAGATATCATTTTATATACATGTGGATTATCAGGTGACTTCTACAAGTCTTCTACTGGTTCCATGAAAGCAAATTCACAACACAACATATATTATCTCATTGTTTTAGGATTATTGCCCAGCATAAATTAATATTCTAATAAGGAAGCTGCATTTCTAGAATATCTCTTTTAGTTTACTTTAGTTTTTGCTCTGAGGCTGTAGTCTTGAAGGATAGAAGGAGCGATGCAGAGGCATTTCACTTATCTGTGTAACGTGGGCTGAGAGACATTTGTTTTTAATTTTCCAGACAAAAGGTCTCTCAAGTCATTACAGCGAGCTCTTCAAGGACCTTTTCTCAATTCTTCAAGCTAAAGAGGCTATTAAAAAGAATTTGGCTTAGCAATTCAGTTTTAAAATCTGAATTAGATGTAGGGCACTTCGTGAGAAGACTTGAATATCCTACAATCAATGGAGGTGCAACGGCGTCGCCCAGAAAAAAAGAACGGATGTTTTACTTGCCTGGGAAATGCAATTCTGTGATGTCAGTGTTCACAAAAACAACAATAGTTTGTGAAATACCATTTAGGAGTTTGAATTTGGCCGACAGTATAGTTCTGCTCCAACTGCTGCGCTGTCAGCAGGAAAACAATCATTTAAAATATAATCACGCACCATGTTAAACAAATGTGCGTCAGTCAGTCACTCCTCTGAGTCAACACAGCTGTCTAACAATTTCATTCAAAGCGACAAAGCACTACCTTTGCTTATTTCTTGTTGTGCATCATCAACAAATGCACAGCAAAACCTAAAAGTTCCTAATGTTTCAGCAGGATGGATTCTGAGCATTAACTTGGCTGTAAATGCAGAAAGGTAATGAGTTCATCTGTTCAAACCTGCACACACACAGAAGCTGGCATATTAAATGTCTCCATGCTGGTAAAGTGTCTCCACTTGGTTTCATGTCACCTAAATATCAGGTTTTAATTACTTTGGGTTGTTGGGTTAATGGGGAATATTTAGCAAAAGAAGAAATCTGTCGCCTCTCAATCCTGCAGCAGCAGACTGGCAGTCTGATGAGGAAACTGTATATTTGAATCCAGCATCTGTCGGTTGGCACCAGATCCACGTAAACAAACGGATGTCCTTCTTCTCTTACCTAAGATGAAATTATACAAGCTTTTTATTTTATTTTTTTCCCATGTGGGATTTTAACTTCAGACTTTCATACAAAGTTGAAAAGGATTATATCATACCTGACCCCACTCAGCCAGAAGCTAAGGCTAAGCAACCACCACTTTCTCCACGTGAGGTAAGGGAGTGCTTTTACTGCCATGAAAAGGGCTGTGTCATTGCTGACTGCCTTTCCTTAAAGAGCAAGGCTTTGGCAACACAGACAAAAGGTGTTGGGTTGCTTAAAAATGTGTCACACTCCAGCAATCAGACTGCTAAAAATGAAAATGAACTAGATCCCTGTTTCATACCCTTTGTTACCCAGGGTCTTGTTTCTTTAACAGGGGATCCAAAGGATGGCCGACAAGTCAAAATACTGAGCGACATAACAAAGTTCTCAAGCACTTCTTTTGGCCAGGTCTCACGTCTGATGTTTCACTTTATTGTCGTACTTGCCATGTTTGCCAAGTTGCAGGCAAGCCAAACCAGGTTATACCTCCTGCTCCTTTGTCCCCAATTCCAGTTGTGGGTGAACCATTTGGAAGGGTGATTGTGGACTGTGTGGGGCCTTTGCCAAAGTCAAGAAGTGGAAACCAGTTCATCTTGACAATGATGTGTGCTTCCACCAGGTTTCCTGAGGCCGTGCCCATGCGGAGGATTACAGCTCCCATGGTCACCAAAGCTCTGGTAAAGTTTGTCTCAGTATTTGGTCTTCCCAAGGTTGTCCAAACTGAGCAGGGCACAAACTTTAAGTCTAGAACCTTTGCCCAGGCACTAAAACAGTTGGGTGTAGAGCATGTCACCTCGAGCTCTTACCATCCTGAAAGCCAAGGTGCACTTGAAAGGTTTCACCAGACATTAAAAGCAATGCTGAGAAAATACTGTATGGATACAGAGAGGGACTGGGATGAAGGTATCCCATTTCTGTTGTTTGCCGTGCGTGGAACAGTGAAAGACACCTTAGGTTGTAGTCCTGCTGGACTTGTGTTTGGACATGAGGGGACCTCTAAATGTCCTTAAAGACAAGCTAATCTCACCCTCTCAGTCTGTAAAAAGTATTCCAGAGTATGTCTCAAAGATGAGGGAGCGCCTGCAGGCAGCTTGCTCTCTTGCGCAAAATGCCTTGGCTTCAAAGCAGGTCAAAATGAAACAACATTATGACCGGAAAGCAGTTACTCATGAGTTTCACCCTGGTGATAAGGTTTTGATCTTGCTACCCATCCCTGGCTCTTGTTTGGAAACAAAGTTCTCTGGACCATATGTGGTAGAAAAAAAACGTAGTGAAACAAACTACATTACTCAAACTCCAGATCGCCGCCGCAAGACCAGGCTTTGTCTTGTCAATATGATGAAACTATATCATTCAAGGGGGACTGACCAACCAACCCAGAGTCAGGCTGAAGCTGTTTCCCCTGTAACATGTGTTTCAAAGTTGGCTGAGGAGGAAGATATGGTAATGCAAAAGTCAAAGACTTGTGCGGTGGGCTTCAGGAGTACAACCTCAAGATCTGCCATAAAAAGGGGTCTAAGAATGTTTTTGGCAGATGTTTTGTCACGTTCCTTTTGGGGTTTTTTTTTTTTTTTTT
>NW_006800199.1:538415-542918 GCF_000485575.1 Poecilia formosa | reverse complement strand
TCTTGCATTTCTGCTGCAGTCATTCTGCAAATATGCATTCTCACGGCTGTTTCGCTAGGAACAGCTATTTTTCTAGTTATTATTCCATTTTTTTCTTCCGTTACCGTTAATGCGGCTCGTACCGCTGCGTGCCCACCCACAAAAGTGGTATCAAAATGTGTGTCTCAATCCCGGCATTGGAGCTATTATTTTTATTGTGGATCGGAGTTACGATGGCGACGTAAAAAGCGAAAAACGAGCGGAATTTCCAACTGCCGAAACGCAGAGTGTAACTGACACCAACTGCCGCTTTTTTAGAGTGAGAAACAGGGTGGAATTTTGACCCCAAAATAATCGTTCTCATGCATGCAAAAATTGCTCTATTTGTATGAAAGTCGGTCATGACATTGATACGAATGCCTGCTCTGGTAAAATGTTGAGCAGCAAGGCAGTTCATTAACATCAGCACAAACATTAGCATTTCACTGCCACCCCCTAGTGCACTTCTTTGCACGCATTAGCATTTTACCTAAAATAAGCTTTTAGCCAATTTCTTTACTTATTAGCCATGTTTAGAATACTGATTGGACTGAGTCAATGGGTGACAACATGGTAGTGATACCACATGGTATCACTATTTGGTATCACTACCATGATACCACATAGTGATATGTGGTATCATATATCACTGGGTGTCATATATGATGTCAATGGGTGTTGTCACCCATTGACAACACCCATGTTGTCAATGGGTGACAACATGGTAGTGATACCCCACATTCTACTGATACCATTCATGCTATTATTAGCATTTNAGAATGTTTTTGGCAGATGTTTTGTCACGTGCCTTTTGAGATTTTTTTTTTTTTTTTTTACCTTGAGCATTCCAAACATTTTTGTTTGGACTTATAAGGGTGGGGGTGTTACATGCCCGCCAGGCTGTTTGTTTCTTTCCCCTCCCCCTCTTTTGTTCTCTTCACAGGTACTAGGGGAAGCTGGTGTCAATCTCCTGATTGATCCTCTTCAACCAAGGGCCAGTCAGCATCCAGGGAGGCCTTATATAAGCAGCCCAGCTGGGCAGCTGAGGAGATCTCTCCAACTGGCTGGATACCTGACACATGTCTTGTTGTTGCTGTTTGTAGTGGGAGTTGGAGGGCGAGGTAAGTTTGGGGTACCCTGAACATGTCATCACGTAGGTGTTTTTCTGTTAGATACGCTAGGTAAGTAGGTGGGTGCCACCCATGTAAAGTTTTAGTGGGAACTTTTGTTAGATTAGGTAGGCAGGGTTTTTGTTTTCAATTTTTTTTTTAATTTAGCATAGACTGTAGTTAGGCCCTGTTTTTTTTTAATTATTTTCTTTGATTTGGCACCACCTAACCGTCCCTTTCTCCCCCACAGTTTGTACAAGCCTTCTGGGATTTTTGTTGTCAATAAATCCCTCCTTTTTAAAGCATTCACTTGGACTCTGTCGAATTTGTGTGGTTGTCGTGTTACTCCCCTCCTCCTCACAAAGGGGGGGCCGTAAAACATTGCATTTTTTTTTAAAGGGATCAAAAGTTTCATCTTTTGAGCATAACAGCTCTTGCAGTAGTGTGAATGCAAATTATTTACAGAGTTATGACACAAAATGAGTGTTTTTTATATCATGTCATTAGGTGACATGCTGTTTCTAAACTCAGAGTTGGAAAACTTTTAGACAAATTATTACTCAGTGTTACCTTAAGAATCCATTACAATTTATTTTGCAAAAGTCCAATTTCTCTGGTCAAATAAAAAAAAAAAGCATCAACCAATAAAATCTGTACAAATCATATATTTGGAAAAATATATTTTCCAAATAAGGGGTTGATATGAAACATTTAAGTGTGACAAATTAAAAAACAAAAAAAACCCTTTAAGGGAGCAAATTATTACTCACAGCACTACATCAATTCCTAAGGAATACCAACAAAGACATTAACCTGACCTGAACCTTTTGCATCTAATTCGTCATTTGTTTCACGCGATCTACTGAGCATCAGGGAATCACTGGAAAACCACAGAGGGTGGGTTTTCATTGCTTGCCAACTTACTGGAAGTCCTGATTCATTCTGTATTATTGCATCCAATAAATCATCCTGCCAGTCGAACCCAGAGAACCAAAGCTTGGTTATTGCTCATACTTTGTGGCTTTTGTAGAAAATAACAATAGCACTTGAAAAATCTTTTGTGGTTTATCTGTGCGGGTTCTTTTTATTTTTTTTATGTTGAGTTACATGTCCCTGGTTTTTGAGAAAATGAAAATAGCAATCTAATCCTTTAAATGGCTGCAATTCAATCTGTGCTATTTCACTCTTTTCTTTTTACCTGCAACAACTTGACCAATTTAGAAGATAAATGTGTGAACAGACTGATAAATCTTTCTAAAACATTAGACAAACTCCTTAGAAGAAGGTTCCTTCATTTGTTTTATTTCCTTTTAACATAATCCAATTTCAGTTTAACTAAATATTTAAATTAAATATGATCAGTAATTATTTTATGATGTGGAAGGCAGACAAATTATGAGAATTAAAATTGAGGAACATTAATATTATTGCTCCAGCTAAGAATCTATTCTTTACCTATTTAGTGACTGTGACTCATTTGAGTGAATCGTCTATTTCCTATCTTATATAGGTTTCTGCTTCATGTCATTGTCATGGCTGCTGGGATTTCACCAGAACATTTGACTGCCTTGATCTGAAAGAGGTCTTAGCGGTTTCCTTTTTTTTTGTTTGTTTTTTACTGTAAGGAGGGAAATTAATGCAGCTCAGTTGCTGAAATCTTCTGCTTCATCTGAGCAGCGCAAATTAAACCGTTATTCATACTGAAAAGGAGGCTGATTATATAACCCAAGTTCAGTGAAGTTCAGAAGAAGAAAAAAACGGATCCAAAGAAAGATGTCGCTTTTCATGTTGATCCGATTTGGTCCGTCTGAAAATCCTGAACAGCTGACGTAACCAATAAACTGAAGGGCAACGGAAAATAAATATTGCATCATTTCTGTGGATTTCAGATGTGGATGCTTGAGAACTGTTTTAACGTTGACATCAGATCAGAGGAGTTTCAAAATGTCTCGTTTGCATTCACGGTTCAGCATATGGATATGATGGTTCGGCATTTGTGTTTATACATATTCTATCAGCAGTAGTCACTAAATGAACAACTGTATGCAAAATGTGCACATTGTTGCAATATACTGAGCAAAATAAAAATGAAATTATCATTTGAAAACAATATTGTCACTCACAAGTTTAGCTGTATATGATGGTTGGTTTTGATTTTATTGCTGGGTTGCATTGGCAGCTAGTTGCACTGATGGCTGACATCAAGAAGGTCCTCGGTTTGAATCCTAGCTTGGGGTCTTTGTGCATGGCATCTCATGCTCTCTCAAGGATTGGAGCTGGTAAATGGCTTCCTCCCATAGTCCAAAAACGTGACTATTAATAGGTCTCTAAGTTGTTTTTGGGTGTGAGTGTGTACATAATTATTTGTTCTGTCTGTATTGTCCTATGATGGAATGGTGTCTTGTTCTTGTCCATGGAGACAGGCAGCCTCGCCGCTACCCTGAAGTGAATACAGATGATGGAGGGAGTTTTGATTGCAGCTTTCAATCAAACTTGCAATCAACCTACAATGTCTGATTGCAGTTTCATTTGCACATGATAAATTAACCTACAGAAGCTTCAGTTTTTGTGACAGATCAACGCAAAGTATTGCTTAACTATGAATTGCTATGTACAAAACTTGGTTCTTCAACTTTTATTCTTACAAATAAAAATCTGATAAGAAAATTAATTTGTAAGCGTCCTCTTTCAGTCGTTTATCCCTAAATAAAATCCAGTGCAAAAAGTCACCTAATTATTAAATAGATTCCCTGTGCGTGTAGTTTAATCCCAGTATCCAAATGTGCTTTGAAAGCCGCAGAGGTTTGTTGGAGAACATTAGAACAAACAGCATCATGAAGACACAGCAGAAAAGTCAAATTATCACAGATAATCTCTCAAATGAAGTTATTTTTTTATTGAGTGTGCTTTCCCACATACAAAATCTCTACATGCTCCATATTGAACAGTACACTATTCAATGGCCTTTTAATTTTTCTTCTCAAACAGATACTAACATATAATAGAGCACGTGGTTTACAGGTCTAAAATTTTCTTGAGCCAACGTTGGTTTGTGTAGGAGCAACAGAAAATACAAAGTAAAATATTTTGGTCTTTTTAACTTTAGTAAAAAAAAAAAAAATTAAAAAATAGGCAAAAAAAACTAACAAGTTAAATAATACACCAAAGGATTTATATTCCAAAAGAGTGGCGGTTGTAATAGCTATGAAAAGCATTTTCACAAACAGATCAGAGGGCTGATTTCGATTTTTCCATCAAAATTTCTGATTTTTGTTTGTTAAAAAAACTTTTGTTAAAAATGTTTTCTTTCAACTTCAGCAATATGCTGTGCTTTGTGTTGGTCTACCAGAATAAAACTGAGATCTATTGTTACGTG
>NW_006800199.1:536676-538400 GCF_000485575.1 Poecilia formosa | reverse complement strand
CTGGAGACCGACGCTGGGTGTCTCACAAGTATAGAAACCAGCATCCTGTCTAACAGAGAGAGCCTGCCCAGGTGCAGATAATTAATTACCATAGCAATGGGTCCTAGACAGAGGCAGTGAGTATTCTCACAGCGCTGAATCAGATCTCACAATGTATTGTGGGAAGAATACATTTTTCCTGTGACTATTCATGTTTTGCTTACATAAAATTATTACTTCTCTGAATTTTTGAGTGTAAATTAAAATCCTTAGTATGAAATTTTTTTTTTTTTTTTTAGAAATAAAGAATTACCAACTTTCTTCATGTTTTTTTAAATTTGAACCATGAGTGAGAACAAAATGTGCGAAGCTTATAGTCGTCGGTCTCGGACCCAATTTTACTGACATGGGACTTGGCCATTGCATTTCAATTGTTTGTCAGTTCTTGTATATCCCTATGACATACTTGACAACACTTTAAGATATGTATGTTAGACCAGCATGGATCTATTTATCAGGACAAACCTAAAACACTGGGACTAAAGTGATGGGCACACTTTGGCAGGCCCCTTAAAATTTCTGCAGGAATCTTCTAGTCGGGAGCCACCAGAGAGTCGAGAGCCACCAGCGACTCGAGAGCCACCAGAGAGCCACCAGTGAGTCGGGAGCCAGCAGTGAGACGAGAACCAACAGCAAGTCGAGAACCAGCAGCGATTTGGGAGACACCAGACAGTGGGGAGCCACCAGACAGTGGGGAGCCACCAAAAAGTCGGGAGCCACAAGACAGTCGGACGCCACCAAAAAGTTCGGAGTCACCAGAAAGTCGAGAGCCACCAGAAAGTCGAGAGCCACCAGAGAGTCGAGAGCCACCAGCGAGTCAAGAGCCACCAGAGAGTCGAGAGCCACCAGCGACTCAAGAGCCACCAGCGAGTCGTTAGGCAGCAGCAAGTCGTTAGGCAGCTGCAAGTCGGGAACCACCGGCGAGGCGAGAGCCACCAGCGAGTCGAGAGCCACGGGCGAGTGGGGAGCCACCAGCGTGTCGAGAGCCACCAGAAAGTCGAGAACCACCAAAAAATCGAGAGCCACCAAAAAGTGGAGAACCACCAAAAAGTCGGGAACCACCAGACAGTCGGGAGCCACCAGACAGTCGGAAGCCACCAGAAAGTCGAGAACCACCAAAAAGTGGAGAACCACCAAAAAGTCGGGAACCACCAGACAGTCAGGAGCCACCAGACAGTCGGGAGCCACCGGCGAGTCGAGAGCCACCGGCGAATCGAGAGCCACCGGTGAGTCGAGAACCACCCGCAAGTGGGGCGCCACCAGCGTGTCGAGAGCAACCAGAGTCGAGAGCCACCAGAAAGTCGAGAGCCACCAGACAGTGGAGTCAACAGAAAGTAGAGATCCACCAGAAAGTCGAGTCACCAGAAAGTCGAGAGCTACCAACGAGCCACCAGTGACTCGAGAGTCACCAGTGAGTCGGGAGCCACCGGCGAGTCGAGAGCCACTGGCGAGTCGAGAGCCACCGGCGAGTCGGGAACCACCGGCGAGTCGAGAGCCACCGGCGAGTCAAGAGCAACCCGCGAGTGGGGAGCCACCAGCGTGTCAAGAGCCACCAGAGTCGAGAGCCACCAGCAAGTCGAGAACCACCAAAAAGTGGGGAGCCACCAGACAGTCGAGAGCCACCAGACAGTCGAGAGCCACCAGACAGTCGGGAGCCACCAGAATGTCGGGAGCAACCAGACAGT
>NW_006800199.1:501572-533435 GCF_000485575.1 Poecilia formosa | reverse complement strand
TCGTTTATCCCTAAATAAAATCCAGTGCAAAAAGTCACCTAATTATTAAATAGATTCCCTGTGCGTGTAATTTAATCCCAGTATCCAAATGTGCTTTGAAAGCCGCAGAGGTTTGTTGGAGAACATTAGAACAAACAGCATCATGAAGACACAGCAGAAAAGTCAAATTATCACAGATAATCTCTCAAATGAAGTTATTTTTTTATTGAGTGTGCTTTCCCACATACAAAATCTCTACATGCTCCATATTGAACAGTACACTATTCAATGGCCTTTTAATTTTTCTTCTCAAACAGATACTAACATATAATAGAGCATGTGGTTTACAGGTCTAACATTTTCTTGAGCCAACGTTGGTTTGTGTAGGAGCAACAGAAAATACAAAGTAAAATATTTTGGTCTTTTTAACTTTAGTAAAAAAAAAAAAAATTAAAAAATAGGCAAAAAAAACTAACAAGTTAAATAATACACCAAAGGATTTATATTCCAAAAGAGTGGCGGTTGTAATAGCTATGAAAAGCATTTTCACAAACAGATCAGAGGGCTGATTTCGATTTTTCCATCAAAATTTCTGATTTTTGTTTGTTAAAAAAACTTTTGTTAAAAATGTTTTCTTTCAACTTCAGCAATATGCTGTGCTTTGTGTTGGTCTACCAGAATAAAACTGAGATCTATTGTTACGTGATAAAATGTAACAAAAGCTCATGGATTATAAGTGTTGTTGCCGGGCTGTGTCAGATTAACCACCATGCTGCAGATTTCTGCAGCTCTTTTCATGTGTTCATTTGTACTCAGCTGCACATCCCTCAGATCATGAACACAATATTTCAAATCTAATAACCGCACATAAATGTTTCTATTAAAATCATAGCAATGTAGCATTGTTAATATAGTTAATCTTGCTTTTTATATTTAGTTTTTTACATTTTGGAGCCTTAGTGTGTACTTAAATATATCTGGTGCTGCTGTTGCACCTGAATTTTCCCTCTGTGGGACAATAAAGCTGCTTTCTATTCTATCTTTATTGAAAGGTTCTGCTTCAGCTTGTGTCTCTTAATGGATGGACAAACAGCATGTAATTACGGGATGCCTTTGTGACCAAGATGCAGCCATCAAATGGTGGCCTTTGATTGCATTGTGACTGAAGTTCAAAGGATGCTGGAGCATTATTGTAAGTAAATGGGATCTGCATCGTGCAGTACGACTGCTGGTACCGTCCATGTCTACCAGACAACAAACATATAGGTAGTAGGAAGTGGTCCACTGACCAATCAGTGCAGCACTTGTACTCTTGTGGAAAAAAGTAAAAGGAATAACAAATAAAACCAAACACATTAGAATGATCAGAAAACAAGCAAATTGAAATGTTTTGTTAAAAATGAAAATACTTCAAGAAATTATAGGCAGCAAGAAAAAACACCAAATAGCAGATTGTCATAATCAAACATTATAGATACAAAGTGTTTTGCATATGTCTACAGAGTTTTTGTTGTGGTCTGCAAAAAAGGCCCAGTCTGCACTTCATAGATTACACGCCTGCACTGATTATCCAGCTGATTGGTTTGAAATGGAGGCTTGTATTTGAGCCAATGCTGAGACTTGTTTTGAGATAAGCCAAATATGCTACAAGGTAAACATAATGCAAATGTGTTTATGGTGATGCAGATAAATTAGAGACCAAGCCTGCACAATGAACAAGTCCTACAGTTTTTCTTTCCCAGAAAGAAAATATCTCTCTTCAGGTTGAACTTTGGGTCTTAACTATGCTTAGAAGTTCAGTGTACAACACATAAAATACAAAGACAAAGTTAAGGTTAACTTTTTATTTTTACACTATTTTAAGAAATGTATTTATTTTTTATTTGCATTTGCTTTAATTTTTATGTTAACTTGGCTCTTTGCACTCATGAGATTTTCCCAAAAGTAAAATTATTTACAGTTAAAAAATAATATTGTGCCATTACCAATAAAGTTTTTTTTTTCAGTTACCAGGCAACCCTGCAGTGTGACTTTATCTCTGTATTACTATAAATAATTTGACTGAACATTTATTCCATGCTATATTCAAAACTTGGAAATAATTTTACTTTTGAGAAAAGAAAATGAAAAGTCCTAATTTCGCATTTATTGTGGTTTTTATGACCTTTAAAAGCTTGAGCCATGACAAGCCAAGCTCATACAGTTACACTGTTTAAATCTTTATGTTTATAAATGAATTACTTAATGTCATATTTTGGAGTTGGGAGTGTTAGTTTTTTGTCATCTTTAAATATTAATTTAAACTGTGTGGACTATTTTAAAAACAAGGCTCATTTTATTGTGAATATCTTTAGAAAGGGTCAAACTTTCACATACAAGGTGAAACGTTAACATCTTAACGTGGCTCCCGCTCTTAATCCGCACACAACCAGACCCGTACATGTAATTCAAATTGCTGACAGGTAACAGTAAATGAAAAATAAAATAAAAATCATGGGCCAGAAGTTTTCAACAAAAGTTGTGGTCAAGCAAAGCTGTCCATCAAATTAGCTGTGATGTGCGTTTTGGATCATTGTGCAGCTGGAACAACCAGTTGTGTCGATACTTTTACTGTTGATTTGAGGTGTGGAAACCAACCAGTTTCACTAAATCTGCCAATTATTGTGATTTAAAAAAAGGCAGCCAAGATTATTACAGACACTTGCTTTTTGAATTCTTGTTTTTAGATTTAAAAAAAAAAAAGTTGTGTAATTGTTCCAAATTAGAAAAAAAGATAAATGAAATAAATCATTACAAAGCCCCTAAATGATAAAATATATGCCCTTAATGAATGGATTTAAACTTCTCTGCAGTAAGAATTCACACAGAGGGGTTCATCGGGGTCATCATAAGAAATATTTTTTCTTTTCCAAACATTTTTGCAAGAGGGTGAAAGCAGAAATTCCTGTTTTGCTTCAAGCTGTCAAAACGTATGTATATATACAGATTTGGACAGTGTGCAATTTGTTGTTTCCAACTATGACATAAAATGATATCTTGGAGGTTTAATTTCACATTTCAAGCCAAAGTAAACACAGCGCAAAAGAGAATAGTCAGCACAACAAAGAAAACATCTACCTCATTCCAATTCCAGAGGGAAAACATATTCATGTCCAACTGAAGGGAAAAAAAGCAGCCGTGTCCTTCCTTTTTTCTTTGCTCAAGGAAATTATAAACCCGTAAACCAGGTTTACTGTGTGCAGAAAGCAGCTGTTTTCTATGAAGATGGGTGGGTTAAAAATGCCTCCACAGTGCTGTAAAAGACTAATTGATCAGTTATCACTGAGTTCCTTTAAATCAAGATTAAAAACCCATTTGTTTAGTTACTTTTGGACCATAACAAATGAAACATTGACCAACATATTTGATGTGTATTGACCATTTCAACAATGGCACTTGACACAATGTCCGTTACTGGTTTTCACTGTTGAAGGTATGATGCGTTTATGATGTTTTTATGTTTTCATGATGTAAAACACTTAACTTCCTTTTTGCTGAAATGTGCAATACAAATTAACTTGACTGATTATCTCAAAGACTTGACTGCGGCTGTTACTTTAAGGTGTGACTAAACCAGTTCCCAGGTTACGGGCAATTGCTTTTTCCAGACGGTTCCATATAGATTTGGATTTTACCTCCTCCATACTAAACACCTTAATTTAAACAATGGATTTCGTATGAACTTACATCATCTTTGTCTGGTGTTTACATTTGTTTGAGGATCTTATACTCTTAGGTGAGACAAACATACAAAAAAACAAAACAAAAAAAACCCTCAGAAATCACAAAAGGGGCATACACTTATTACCACCCCTGTTTACAGTCCGAGTTTAAAGAAAGATCTTGCAGATGAGTGAAGGAACACTCTGCTCCGAGGATTAATGATCTCCCGAATCACACCGAATCCTCACCAAGACAAAGATTGGTCACCCTTTCTTTGAAAGTAACGGAGGGGGGTCAAGGTTCTCACGAAAAGCTGAAGTTTGAGTGAATATAATGCATGTTTAGACACTGTAAACCAGAGATTTATGAGACTTATGTTGGACGAGTGATAAGATGTCCTCTTCACCAATACCACCCAGACGCAGACAGATAAGGTGACTTTGACACAGATGCACTCTATGGATCTCTCCCAAGCAGTGAGCCATGTTGGATTGATGAGATCTCCTCCTGCTGCACAGCTGGTCAAATCGAACCTTTATCAAAAGCAATTTAGTCTCGTCTTGTGGATTTCACTGAAGAGTTACAGTGCGTCTTGAAAACGGCAAAGACAAAATGTACCACAGTGCAGGAAGAAACGACTCACTAGCAATAGGAATGAGGAGTGTGGGGTTTGTTCCTTGTTCATATTAAGAGTGCACAGATATTTTCGTGTCTGCTTTATCTGAGGAGAATCACAGCAGTCTGATCGGCCATATGCCTGACTGCAGGCTAGCTCTGTTTTCAATCAGGGTCGGCTCCCAGAAGACTTCCTGCCAAATCTCCTGTGCACGCACTCATAAACACTCCCTCCGCTTCTTAAGTGTTTACACTCTGCCTTGTCCTAACTTGGGGTTTCCACAAGCGTGGGGTTTATTGAATTAAACCAACCCTAGTTTCTTTCCGTTCAATAAAAACAATCAATTTCAAAAGGTGCAGATTTGCTGTAAACTTTCAAATTGCAGATGGCACTGAAACTGCATTCGGCGCAGCTCCTCTGTGGAGACATAGAAGATGGAGGTCAAAGATTAGCAAACAGACTGACATTCAGCAATTCAGTGCAAGAAAGAAAAAAAAAATGGAAATGTGCCTTTTGGAAAAATACTTAGTGTTCCTTCAGTTTTATTTGGGTTTAGGCTGCAATTTACAGTGGTATAAACTATGGATTAAATGGGGGAAGAAAAAGACAACTTCAGTGGAATAAAACTTCACCAGAAATCTTTTTTTTTTCTTTTTTTTTCCAGAGGAAAAAACAGCTGGGAGTAGAAACGTCTTAAATTTGCATGAGTCTAATCTTTAACCAGCGTTGCGTCGATTTGAAGCAACAAACTAAACCTGCAGCACGTAAAATGTATTTCCACTTCAAGTGCTGTTTCCACAGTTCCCGGTTTTGAATAAACAGTGAAATACAAATATTACCTCAATACTGAACACATGACAACAAAATATGATAAAATGCGATAGAATTTATTTCAAAGTAATTACAAAGTAAACCATAACATATGAACAGGAAGGAAATCTTTGAAATGTGCTAATCCTTTCAAATGAATGAGAACCTCACTAACACTGCGTCTTGGCCTGACCCTTCATGTTTTACGCTGCCGTTTTCCCGTGTCGGGTGACATTTCGGTGTTGCTGGACGGTCGCTTCTTTGCTGAAGACGTCACCGTGTCTCTGTGAAAGAACACAATCGGAGAGGGACAAGTTGTTTTATTTAAAAAAGACAAAAGTGAAATGATATACAGCAGCACAAACTTTAATGTGTTTCATTTGGGGTTCAGGGTAAATAGCCACGCAAAGTAGTTTAGAAATGTGAAGAAAATAAAAATGATTTAAAAAAATGACAGTTTTCAAAATGTTTAATGAAAGAAAGAAAACCTTAAAGTATTGTTATTTGTACTTTGTCTTTGAGTAAATATTTTGGAGGAACCCTTTTGGTTGCCATTACAGCTTTGTGTTTTTTGGGGCATCTTTGTTTTCAAGGCACTAACATTTCCCCCCATTTGTCTTTGCAAAATAGCTCAAGCTCATTCAAGATTATCAAGCAGTGCATAAAAGCCACAATATTACAGTTTCACAAATCCCAACCCTGTCAATTGATTAAAATAATTCATCAAAATTAACTATGTTTTGCAGCTGTAGCACCAACATTTCATTGATGCAAACCAAATAAATGTACAGAAAAGCACATTTTTGATATTAGAGAGCCTAAACAAGAACAATTTGTTCTATCTTTATAGTGAGGCATGTTTCCTGTTCACTAACTGTGCACCTCAATGAACACTTGCCTCTTAGCCTTTGAACACAATCAGTACCACAAAAGCTCAAGGCAATAGATTTCCTGGTAGCCCTTCTTATCGGTTGCCAGGGTTCAGAACTTAATGGCTGTGATTTAAGTTAGCTCAATAAAAAAGGCAGTAAGAGACTTTCTAAATCTGTCATTTGCTTTTCTCGCGTTTTAATCACTTCAGAGAATCAGTTTTTCTCTGCAGACCATTGCCTTTTCAATAGTTTAGGTTTAACAAGCGTATCAACGTAATTAGGATGCAAAGCAGATGGACAAGTGGAAGACAAATAAAGGTTCTGCCTTCAGTCTCCCCCATGTTCATTTAGTTAATTAATGCTAGAAGCTCATTTACTTTGATTAAATATAGTACAGATTCTGCAGACTGTTTGACTACAGGAAAAACAAAGGAATATGGAAAGCCTGTTCAACAAATGACTCGGCTGCAAAAGACATGAACATTAAGTTTTCTTCAACAACTGACAACTCTCCGCTATGCTTCCTCACACCATCACCTTTTTTTAAATTGCTGTGCATGTGAAGCAATTAACCCTGAACATATTTAGCACGTTTTGTGGATTATGATGTCATGTAACGTATGTGTCTTTGGCTTTTGATGTACCACTGTTGCTTGTAGTGCATTTATTTTTGGCTGAAATTTTAAACGTTACCACATGTTACTGCATTAAGGTAGAGCAAGTACATTCTTGGCATGAGCCGCAGTTTCATTTATTTCAATCAACAGGCAATGATTGCCCGATCGTTTAGGGCTGATGGCCAACATTCTCGCCACGAAGAAGCAAAAGGATATTGATTGGATGGGCGCCCGCTTTCAAAACAATACGGAAATTGGCACTTCGCCAAGCAACAACAGAATCAGCTGGGGGGTATCATGTGAGTGTGTGTTGAAATTCATAGAGGTAAACCAGTCTCAGTTCAGGTGACAGAAGTAAAAAACAATACTCTTCAGCAAGACATGATGGTGGCTCCTGAGTTCAAAACCACTGCTCTAGGCAGCACACCGGAGTGATGAAATAATTAGCCAAATTAATCATTAAGTGGATCTGACTATCCTTCCATTGGACCCATTTCAAGCATTCTGCATACAGTGGTGAGAGAACCTTCATCCCTGTAGAATGAGTGTCTGCATAGTAAGCAATGAAGAAATGTTATAATAGACTCTGCAGTGATATTATAGTAGACCGTAGCTAATTGTGTCATGTTATCATGTTAACATGATAACACCTCGATCATTGGACATCTTAATGAGTTTCAAATATTAAGTAGCAAGTGAACATTATGTCCCTAATGTTTATCTGTAAGAAGTGGAAATGAGCAAACGTATGAGTGAATCTAATGAGGGGCTACTTGTGATTGGTTACTGAGTAGTCAGAACATCTACAAAGTGACAGCTCTAGTGGGGTGTTCAAAATCTTTCAAAAGTAGTGCAAGAGGTAAACTAGTGACAGGCTGATCAATACACATGAAGCAGTGAAGACTGATCTACTCCAATTCACCACATGAGCTGCTATTGCTCAAACTGCTGAATCAATCAATCAAAGTTTATTGTATAGCACATTTCAGCAGCAACGCAGTTCAAAGTGCCTAACATCATGAAGTTAAAGTTGGTTTGTCAGAATGCAAAGAGCATCACATCTGGTTTCACTCAAACTGGACTCTTTGACTCCCCCGGCCCAAAACGCAACATTCAACACGTTTTAGAAAAGGTAAAATAAAATTTCCGTGTCTGAATAATAATTTTGCCGGTGAATATAAGATTTTTGCAAAGTCTAACTAATCAAGCCACAAAACAACAAGTAAGACTGCTTATGATTACGTAGAGAAGTGAAGTTTACAACACTGGGAATCTTAAAACAACCAACCTTCATATTTCTTTGCTAAAATAAAAGAAATTAGGGATTTTATAAGAATACAACTATTTTCCAGTGGCATAACATGTACACTGTGAGAAAATCTTAAGAGTTATTTGCTTAACTTGCTTTTATGCACTCTTACCTGCTCAATCAAATTCTATTGTCAGAAGACACATGTGGACCTGGCATATATTGCCTTTAAATAAAATATTTTTTCTGATTTTCCTTACCAGGTCCATTCAAAGAGGGAGGGCGGTGGGCTCCGAAGCCCAGTGGCTGCGTCAAGTTACAGATCTATTACTAGCTCAACTTCGACTTTCACCAATCTTCTCCTAAAATAAATCTTCAGATAACATGGCATAGAAAACCACAAGGGACCCATAAAAGCAGTGTTTCACTTGTTGAGTCCCTTTCAGCTGCACATGAGGGGTTCTCTGTGCAGCTGATTCTATTATAGATGTATACAGAACCCCCCAGCCTTATGTAATGTATTTAAACCCTTTTCTTTCAGTTCTCTGGATGGGAAAAACAATTCCGGCGAAGGAATTTTCGTCAGAACACCAGGTGTTAGCGGTAAAAGTTCGGTTAGGCATCCAAGTGGGGAGCGTTACTGGTGGGTCAAAGGCAGAGGACGGAGCTAAAGCAGTATTTCATAAAAAGAAAATTCCTTTTCCGGATGGTTTCAAAAGTACTCTTTAAATCACGAGTCTATAAAACTGATGAGGCATTAAAAGACCCACAGTACTGGTCAGTTATGAGTGCTTTCTGGTCATATGGGAACTCGTTGAAACAAACCTAAAATCCACGAAACAGCTTTGCTACCTCAACATCGGTAGGAAACTGCAAAAAATAAAAGTCAAGATTTCAAAACGTCTTCGTCCTGTTTGTGTTTTGCCCACTTCATTTTAGATAAGTTTCAAACAGCAGCACAGCCAACCCCAAAGAAGACGTGACGGAACCGTGTGTGTGCGCTGAAAACAACACCTCCCCGCTAATACGAGGATATGATTCAGTGTCCTTGATCGCGGTTCGCAAGCGAATGAGCTCCAGGTTGGCGCAGTTATTTATTTGTGTCCTTTGGGGGTGAGCAGATGTGTGACGGTCTTACTGCACTGTCAAAATCCTTTGATTGAAATGACAGCAGTCTAGCAGGAATATAAATGATAAAAAAAAATACATATCAATGTATTGAGAGGAATAAACAAAGCTCGGTGATTATTTGACCATGAAGACACATGATTTTTTTTTTTTTACATGTATCATCAACATAACTTAAAGTAGATAAATGAATAAAATAATGTTTTAAAAAATGGCTGTCACAAGAAGATGAATATGAAGACCGAAAACCTGTCCACTATTTTTCAACAACCTGTTGACAGGTGTGGCTTGTCAGGTTATAGTGAAGCTCGAGGACTCTGTATGGGAAGCTGGGGATCTACAAAGCTTTCACTCTGCAAGGCTCCGAAATGGCCACAAATCAGTTGGGCTGCAAAGGGGCAACATGCATTCAATGACTGAAGCTACTGAAAAAGCCACAAGGCAGACTTGACTCATGGCTTCTTGCTGCTGGACAGGGTTTTCAATCTCCCTTTGTCAGGTCACCTTGGACAGAACAGCCCGACACGAAAAATCCAAAAAAAAAAAAAAAAAAAAAAAAACATGACCCAGGAAGATTACTGATGGCATCAGGGTTTGTTTCATACATGCCTCTAGTCTAACAAGAAGATTTTTCTGTAAAAAAACACCAACAGAAATGATAGATGTCNTTGAGGTCTACCTATGATGTCAATTACAGGCCTCTCTCATCTTTTTAAGTGGGAGAACTTGCACAATTGGTGACTGACTAAATACTTATTTTCCCCACTGTATATCCCTGTTCACTTAAGTGGCATTAAATCAAGTGTGTTGGTTTAAAATCCACACTGTGATCAGTAAAATGCAGAGGTGCTAACATTGATTTCTGCTCCATCATGCCATCATATGGCTTCCATCATGCCAACAGCTGATATTGAGTTTCACTTAATAAAAAAAAAAAAACTGTTTCAAAGATAGACAGCATTAATTTCCTACTGTTGAACTCGGTGATTTAGCTCCACAAATTATACTAGAATATATTGCTAATAAAATGGTATCCTTTAAAATGATCATTTCATTTATTGCACAAACTCGATTGCACACTGAAAATTGGAAAAAGGTGGATTTCTGTGTATGGTGAAACGATGCTGTGGTGCTTTTGTACACGTTTTGCATTATTACCGTGTTTGAAGACACACCAAAAAGTAATTTTCAGTTTTCAGGCAGAAGACAAAATAGTTGCTTTTCACTACTTCAGAGAGTTCAAGATCCCATTCTGATCAAACTGAGGTCCGAAATCATAGGACGTGCCCAGGACACCAAGGAGGCGTCAAGGTACCAATATGAAAAGTGAAGTCTAAATTTTAAAGACACTGTGAGTGGAGATCAGCAACAGTTACAGAAAAGCTTTATTGACAAGGTCTGCGATATTGTACTCCTCTACTGTGGTTGGAAAGGCATTTTTCTAATTCTCTAAGTCAAAAATCTGAATTTGATCTATGCTTAAGAGGTTTTAAACCATTTTCTGCAACTGCTGAACACATAAATGCATGCCAAGTTAAATTAAAAGCACAGAGATTTGATTTAGTGTGGAGCATTTAAGATAACTGACAGTCTGGAGATGTGCTGCATACCCTGAGAGAATTCACTTCACCATCTCCATGCTGAGGAGCAAACAAGACAGACATTTATCCCATATAGGCTTTGTTTTTATTCAATAAATGCCAACAAGCAAGAAACAAGAACGCTACGTAGACGGCAAAATTTCAAGAACTCAATGTGAAAATTTTCTAAAACAGTAGCATTATTCAAATGTAGTATGTTCTCTCTCCCCCCCTGCCCCCCCTGAGAAGGAAAAGTACATCAGACTTTAACGCATTATTACAACAAGATTGACATGGATTTCGTAAAAGTGAAACTTTTTTTTTTTTTGGTTAAAAGAATATTATTTGGACATTAATTTCAACTGAAAATGCCTATTTAACCCATCAATTGTTTCTATGAGTAGAAAGATTTCAAAACATCCAAAAGTTGCAGCAACCAATGCTCAGGCACTGCTTTTGCTTTCTGTGAAGTGAAGGAGCTCGCTTTGGGTGAAATTCTGTTCCAACATTTATGCTTTCCAAATGCTAGACTGAAAAGCAAAGTCACAGGCAGCAGCAAGCGTTTCTCAGCAACTATCCTGCTGAAACATGTCTACATTTATTAAAGAAAGATGAATAACTAAAGGAGCCACTTACTCAATGTTTATGGAAGATTCTGGGCCGAAAATATCTGAAATAGAACTGAGAAGGGAGAAAGAGGAAAGAGAGACAGAGAACAATATGATTTAATTTACCAGCTCTAACTTGCTGCCTTGGAACAGAAAAAAATAATGATCCGACTTCCACCTAAATCGCTCTAATCTATGAATCATAGCAAATCTTTTTACACCCAGGTGGGTTTTTGTCCCCCCACCGAGGGTCTGACGTGTCCAACTGACCTATTCATCACAGGCAACGCCATATTACCCACAGTCTGTGCAAAACGTCAGAAAGAACTTGAAGTGATATGAAAAGGAAAACCTTGTCATGGCCTTGTTCTAATCTGCTCTTTGGGGTGACTTTGTTCCATCACACACACATCTCCAAAGTCAGCCAAGTGTCGTGTTAATGCCTGTTTTCACAACTGTTGACAGCACAGCTCAAGTACAGGAGATGGGCCTGAGGACTAGACTGTCTTAATTAGAGGTGGAACCATATGTCACAAATGTATCATTATTACTATAACGCTCTACAACATATTCATCTCAAAGAACATCCAGAACTGTATTAAGTGCAGCTTAGCTTCACTTAGGCTCTCTATACTTCGCCTTTAATATAGTTAGTGGCACTTACTGCTTAATGTAGAATGAAATGTTTTACAGGGCAAACGGATGTGAAAGTGGTCAAGTCATAAAGAAACTACGACAGAGTAGTTTCAACACCACAACAGCAGATGTCAGGAAGAAGCAACGTTTTCAATTAGATCTTTTTGAGATGAAAATATATATATTTTTGTCTGTTTCCAATAGCTGGACAAACTAATGATCATCACCTAAGTTTGCAATGAACTGAAAGCAGATAGCATTAACCCCTTATTATTTATCTCAAATCATATAGTTATTGTTACATATTTTTGCATATTTTCCCCATTATCAATCAGCCCTAGTGTCGTCCAGTTTTAAGCAGAAAAGGTGTGTTGGTCACAATATTATTTTTAATAATGACAGAATATTTCTAGCTGATGATTATATTTTGAACAAAATTACTTAATAATTTAACCTATCATGGAGTAAGACTTTAATTTTGAAGTCTCATCTGGTCAATGAGAGATTCTGACTTTTAATTTGAAAAATATTTAAACCGTTTATCTGAAAGGCCAACATAACCCCTTATTCATGACTGGTTTAGTTCCTTTGGTAATAGGGAACCTACTATTAATCTATTATTATCTAACCTATAAAAGACTTTGACTTTTTTTTTTTTTTTTAAAGTAGCAAGAACTTTTTTTGAAAGCCCAAATAAATATTTTGTTGGTCTGGGCTCAATAGGATTGTAACACCACCCAAAATGTCTGGCTCAAACAATCATAAGACGGATTATTATTTTGAAGTGTATTTTCCAACTCTGCTTTTTAAAGATACATTAATCCTATTTTCATCATAATTGGTTTAAGTCCTTAGGGAATTTTAATTCTAACGTAACATGTCCTTTTAGATTTAACCGCTGCAGTTTATTTATTTGTTTTTATAGCTTTACATGACCTCGCCCCTTCCTCCCTGTCCAACGTGCTGCTGCACCATTACATTAATGGCAAATGGCCTGGACTTGTACGGTTCTTAATCAAGTCCAGAGGACCCCAAAGAACTACACGCTCCATTCAGTGATTCACCCATTCACACACTGATTATATATCCTGGTGCCACAACTTGCTCACTCAGGTCAGCTGACCAGCTGCTCCTGACAGCATCTAAAACAAAACTGAGTCTTGGGGGTGAGGGGTGTGCTTCTGCAGTGACCGTTCCTAAAATGAGGAATGACTTACTGCTGCACATCAGAGAGGATAAATCACTGTTATTAAATCACTTCTTACAACGCATTGCTTTGCCTTGGCTTTTGAGAACCAACGAGATCTTGATTTTAGTTTGTTCTTAGTTTATTACAATATTTATTGCATATCTTGCTATATATTTTTTTCTATTTTAGTATTCTGCTTCTGTGTCTTTATAATGGCATCTTATTTCTGTTATGTATTCTGTACAGAACATTTCTCTTCCTCATGTAGTAGAAAGTGTTTTATAAATAAAGCTCAATGGACTTTAAGGACATTTAAGGTAAACTTTAAATAGCAGATTTGTTTAATTGCTGCAGCACTTAGTTGAAACAAGAGGCAATAACTATTAGTTGAATAGTTTGGTACATGCTGATCTGGTCTGTAAATTGGGGCTTTAATTATCTTTGATTATTGTGATTACCTTCTGAGTTCAGATGAAATAATTGCATTGCTTCACTGTAGCACTTTGCATTGCTGATTAGAGAACAAATGATGGAGCTAATTGGTTCAGACGTCTAGAACTTGTCTGTACATCTTGCCTTTGCCTTAAATTAACTGTAAAGTGGTTGATAAGCAGAAACACACAAGGTTTGCTGTTTTTCAAAACCATAATCTTACAGTCCAACGCTTTAAGTGGAAATATTTGCACACAGACTAGACATGATTTATTTTACCTATAATAATGAGTCTGTAAAGTACTACAGTGTATGCATGAATAATTCTAATTAAACACCACAATTCTTATAAGAGCAATAACAGTAATTAATTTGATTTTTATAATTTGTAGTATTTCTGTTTTGAAATAAAAGTAATCTGATTATGGGATAGATCATACGATTTGTCTGTTTTTATAACAAAATACCCTGAAACAATGCTAATTTTGTTTAGACTCATCAAACCATGAGAATCATAAATAAGCAACGGAAACAGTTAAGTCAAGTTAGGATATCAAAATGTATTCTAATTATTAAGTGATTTCTCACCTGCTGATGGACACGTCGCTAAAGCTGGGGCTGGATGGCAACTCCATTCCTCTTGCAAACGAATCCTCATCATTTTCTTCATCTTCAACCTTTATCACTACAGAATTGTTTGTGTCTCCAACATGAACTGCACAAAATAGAAAACATACATTTTTCATTACATATTTTCAGGTATGCAACTCATAATCTAGCATGTTTTTTTTTGTTTTTTTTGGCCACAAAAAGGTCAGTTTTAATGTTGACTTATTTATCCAGGGTTCCATTAAGTGAAGTTGTTCACAGAACTTACGGTGATTTCTGATCTGGCATGTGAGTCAACCGTTTTTGTGCTTGAACATTATTCTTTCATTATTTCCATTAGCAACAGGTTTTAGCAAGTCTGTGTGTTTTAAGACCAATTTTACTGTACAAGCATTCTCCTGATGGAGCTGGTACAGGATAAGGTCAAAGGAGCAGACAGGTGGACAGATCTCTATTGCGGATTTGTCAGAAAGACTGAATAAATACTCTAAAATGTTTTTATTAGGCTGTTCTGAACTAGAACAGCCTGCCAGCACATTTCCAGAACATGAGTTATAACAACAATCTGGAGTTTTAGGACCTTTTAAGACCCAGTAAAAATCCTGTGGATGTTGTGTTGTGAACAGTGCTTTGTTATTTAAGAGAGTGCACTTATGCTTTCCATTGCTTGTCTCAAAGCGAAAAATTATGTAAGAGGTGTTTTTGTAATTAGTAAGTTTCAACTGGAATAAGCCAACTGCTAGCTGACGGTTCAAAGGATCAATATTTATCACTGATGTAATACCAGAAGAATGTGAAGCTTGGGTCTCTTCTTTCTCCACCTTCACTTCCTGCTTCACATGGGCTTGTTTGGCGGTCTGCAGTCGGCCTCGGACCTGTGCAATTAGCCGGAAGAAGTCACCACTGTGCTGCTTCCCTGTGGACAAAGGATATATTAAAGAACCACATAAATACCTGTGAGCATTATGTTACAGTAACATGCCTTGTCTTTGTGTGCTATAAACTTAATGGATTTCAATAATTGAAGTGGAAGCCATGTGGCTGAGTTGCACCGCCTGGTAAAGAGTGGACTAAAACCGCACACCAAGGTGCATTAAAGAAAATATTACATTGTAGCAGACAACTGTAAAACTTAAACTAATACAGAGTAATATATATGTGGACTCGTATTTCAATGCGACTACTATCTGCAAAACATCAGTTCAGTTGGATTAATATTGATTTTCTTTTTTTTTTAATATTCAAAGGGTTGGAAAGGTAGAAAGATTGATTTTTCTTCAATTTCAGACAGAAAATACTGATGCAAATCACAACAGAGCATTGTGGAAGATTTCTTCCACTTTTGCATTTTTGTCCAACGTAAACGTTTCACATTAGACTAATTTTAACATAAAAGACAAATGTAACCTGAGAAAATACATAAGTTTAATAGATGATTTAAACAAACGTTTAAACAAAAGATGATTTCAACTATTAAGGGAAAAAGCTGTCCAAACCAATCTATGCCTGTGTGAAACAGTAACTACCTGTTAAACCTGATTTTACTGAAATGATGTGTGAGCTTCATGCCAGGTGCAATGGTGCACATACATTTCAGAAAGTTCCAATTTTGTCTCAATATTTTCAAAAGGGTCTCTCCCGTGAATGCCATCTTGCCATCCCCTGCCTAGTTTTAAATCACTGACCTTAGACAAATGAGGCCTACAGCGCTTTAGACGATTGTCTGGTTTACTTTGCGATCTCTTGGATGCGTCATTAAGCCTCTCTTGGAGTAAGTTTGATAGGTCAGCCACTCCTGAGAAGGTTTACCACCGTTTTATGTTTTGTGTATAAAGGCTCTCAAGGTGTTTCATTCGGGTTCAAAAGCTTCAGTAGTGTGTCAATTACCCTTTCCACACAAACTGATATAAATGACTTTGTTTTTATTCATTTCATGGCATGGCGTGTGGCTTTTTGTGATCTTTTAATCTATTTTATAGGTTTTTTTTTCCCAAGTGATATCATTACTTTACAGGTCTGACAGTGATCAGGTGTAAGTGTGGCTCGTGAAATCCATCTCAGTTTTGCAAAAATAGATAAATAATGAGTTTAAAAAATTGTGATTTAAGACCAAAATTATTACTTTTTCACCGGAAGCCAGGGTGGTTTCGATCACTTTTGTCCTAATAAATTAAATCCTCATTTGAAAGCCACTTTCTATTTTTCACTGATTATCAAATATAAAAAATTGTTTCATGATTTGAAACATTTAAGTGTGACAAAAAACAGAATAAATATGTAATGTGGAAAATACTTTTTCAAAGTGTTGTATACAGTGTCAGGATACTTTCTTTTTCATGGTGTAGGGAAAACGACTTCTCCAAATGGAGAATGAAGGCAATTGATGCTATACAGGCATCTGTCAAAGACGCCTCTGTGATGCTTTCCAAATAAGTTATTCCGGTCATGTTTCACCAGGAAAAGACCCTGGGGCAAAACAACGACACACTATGAGATTAGGTCTCACCGGCTGGGGAGTGTCATGATTTCCTCTGCTGGAGAAGCCCGAGTCCGTCTGCAGGATCCATATAATGCTTGTTCAAGTTCAATTATATCAGATTTGACCACTGGCATAAAACCTTTTCCTTTTAATTAAATGTATTTTTATACACTGTTGGTAAACTAATGTTTAAATAAATTAAAATAAACAGATTTGTATTTTTTTTTTATTTTATAAGTTCTAAAGTGACAAGATAGAGCAGCATTTCTATGAACAGACTGAATCTCTCTGGCCTGTCACAGTAGACTCCGTGGCAGCATGGGTAAAAGGGAAGTACTAAACTATTTAAGCATTTATAAGTCACATTCTTCATTTTTTTTTACGTGTACTTTCTGACCTTCCAGTGCAGCCTTTGGAAACTCATCAACACTGACATCTGATGTGAGAGGAAGGTCTAGAAACAGCAGCTGTTGGGCGCTTTTCTAGCTAGAATTAGTTGTGGAAAGTTGATCAAATGACGACTGCTGGCTGTGATATGCAGGGAAGCATGCCAATTAGCAACACATCATCCTTACAGAACGGTTACTGGATTAAATGATTTACTGGGGGAATGGTGTCTTTGTGCCCCAGTGCTGCCAAAACAACCATGATCAGTCAAATAAATGGACCCGCGAAGATATTGTGACTCCACAACTGCAGAGTAAGAGACAGTAACAGAGAGCTAGCCATACAGTAGCTGCGCTGATACAAAGAGCGAGAAAGACGTGGTTTTGAGTTGTTTCTCCCTGTGCTGTGGAGCACAGCACTAAATTAATAATATTTTTATGTCTAAGTTTGATTGAGATAACGGAATTATTCTGTGGCGGCGGCGCGTCTATGGATGGCATGTAAAGTAATAATAGCCTTTTTGCCCTCCAGCATTGTACGCATGCGCGAAATTTCCTTACGTAAACAATAACATGCAGGGGGTCTAGATTTATAAATCCGATTATAATTAAGTGGGTGCCTCACCAGCCATGAATCTCACCGCACGTCACTGATATTTGTATTTGGTTTTCGTTGTAAGATAATTTTCTCCAAAAATAAGCAGGTCAGACTAAAAAAAGTCTGCAACGTCCTGATGGGTTTTGTGTTTGCATGAGTATATGCTGCTTTCACATTCTTATTTGCTCGCTCACCGTTCCCCACGCCAGGAGAGTGACTCATCCACATCCTCCTCTGATAAATCAAGAGGTTATCACACCAGAGCAGCTATAAATAGAACCCACCTCCTGTGAGTCACATCCATTTCTCAAACACTTTTAAAGTTAGCTCTATAAAGTTATTTTCAACAAGCTCTTTATCCAACTATGTCAACATGACTTGAACTGTGATTAGGATTATGTCCTCTGATACGGAACAAAAAAATCTGTCATTACATGTGGTTTAAGCCAGTAATCTAGACATGCATGGTCACAAAAACGTAGGAAACACACTTTCTATTTCATCACCTCTAGATGTCAAATAATACCTATTCATCTGCAGTACCGAGTTTGGTACTGCACTGATAAAGGGTATCGCTCCAGACAGAGGCTTTCTACACTGATTAAAAGTTTGGATACGGTTGTGTTACAATGGTTCCCGTCTCAGACGTGAAATGATTTTATATCAGGAACAAGCACGCATTCAAAGGAACAGCGTACATCTCTGCTGTATTAATATGCTGCACTTTATTCCACACAAAACAGCACCCTGCTGATTACGAGAATCTTTTTGTGCTACAACGGATGAGGGAGGGGTTTGTTTTCCAGATGAACAAGCCGACTGGACAAGCACTGACACTTATAAAAGCTTAGACTTTCAGGAAACTGTCAAAGAACGATTCAATGTTGAAATACAGCAGATCTCCTCGACCAATTTGGCCCAGTCCGATGCCCTGACAACAAACTAACAGCTTGCAACCAAAGTAATATCACCTAATGGCATTTTTCAGAAGTAGCTTCTACAAATAAGACGAACATGACATTTTATAATCAATTTTTGACGATCAATTCTCAACGTAGAAAGTTTGAATATCAGACCCGTAACAATAAAAAAAAACACAAAAAGGAGAGCGTACCTGAAGTGACCAAAATTGAATCCCAGCTCATTTTGACTCTTGAGCCATTAGATGGTAAATAACCAGGTTTTAAAAAGACAGTTTTAGTCCTGTGATTCTCAAAGAGTAAGGTGTCACAACAAGAGTTAACAACAAGCCTTCTGGATATTTATTTTGTTTTTTTCCCTCTGATTTTTTTCTTCAAATGTGTCAACCCGAATTTGTTTTAGAAATATACATTCACCAAATTAGTGTTTCCACGGTGACAGGCACAATCTGGAAAAGCTCAAGTACCTAGCAGAGCCTTTGTCCAGCCACAGCGCAGGAGGAGTTTATTTTCTTGACAGTATTGGAGCAAACATTGCTATCTCTCATGAAAGGGCTCAGGTACCTGGTCTTTCTGTGTGATGATCACAGTGTATTGTTGTGTGACGCGGTATGAATGTCATGAATGCACAGAGAGAGGATAGAAAGAAAACGAAAGAGCTCAAGGATGAAAACCTGCTGTTGAAGGTCGTCAGTCACAAAAACTAAGCAAAGATCAGATAAATCTGTCAAAAGAATCAAACTTCTCCACAAATGTAGAGAGGGTTTTTCTTTTAACACGCACATTTGTGTCAGTGTAGTGAAATCGTGGGTTTCATTCGTTTCTTTGCACAAATAAATCACATTAATTGTAATGTTTTTAAGATACAACACATTTTTTTACCTCTGGTTTTTAATACATAGAGGCTCGTTTGCTTCTTCATTTCAAAGAGAAGAATTTTAAAACACCACTTATTTTCTGAAATAAAACTTATTTTTCACTGATAGTGATCACTGATAGTGTTTCAAACCTATGCTAATTTAGTTAAGTTCTTAATTAATCTCACAAATTTTTCAGATAGACTCACTTTATGCCAAAATAGAGGCACTTCAAATGAATACCGCATTGCTCAGCACTGATTTCCTCCCCCTTTTTTCTGTAAAAAGAAAAAGATTTTTCTGTTTTTGTTTGTTGGAGGGCTTGGAAAAAAGAAAACTGTCCTGTGGCCCCAACCAATAAAGTTTGAGAACTAATGTTTAAGACGAATATTCATCATAAGGACAGTTGGGGCATTATATGGAATTATTTGTCTGTATTTCTAATGAAAGTGTATTTACTAGCTTTACCCATTTATCCAAATTGATTCGCAGAATATGTGTACTGCCTGTTGCTGGCTGAGGTATAATCCAGTTCTCGAGATAAGTCAAGAGTCTCGTCTATGCCAATGTGTAATAGGGTTTTCCAACCCAAGTCAAATGAGTTGGTAACGCTACTTGTCGTCCCTTGCAGACAGAAAGTTGATGTCGGCAAGCAGCACTGCATAAATATAATAAAAGTAGGGCCTAAATTAAGAAAAACACAAGTACATGTATCCCTGTACTTTTTCTTAATGTTACTGATTACAAAGCTTGTTAAAAGAAAACCAGAATCCACTTAAATCTATATTGACAGGTCAAATCTTTCAATAAATTTGAAGGCTGAAAATTTGCCACAAAACCACTGATTGATGAAAGTCTGGTTCACGCCGTCTCCACACTTTTTGAATGAGACTGACTGAGAATGTAAAACCTGCATTGACATTTTAACAAAGAAGACAGCAGCTCCTCATCCCTCAAGATGTTCTCACAGCCACCTGTGTACTCTCCACCATTTCTTGAGTCACTTTGTCTTTATAGAATCACCCAAAGGCTGTAGCGTTTCCCATGGTGTTTGAAGACGACAAATTGAAAACAAAAAGACAAAACTGGCTGATTTACGTAGCTGCTGGCAGCTCGCTCTCACAGAAGGGCTTTAGGGAACCAAAATTAATAAACGCTAAATATCTCAAAAAGACATGCTTATCAGGAACTGTGGCACGCGGCAGCCTGCAGGTTACTATTATACCATCCACATCCATAGCTCACAGCCTCCTGTGAGATAGAAGTGGAGGGTAAACTCCACAGCTGGTAAAAGAAAAGGATGCAACAGGCTTGTATAAGTAGGTGAAGGCAGTATTTAAAATCTTCAGTTTAAAAGAAACTACTTGGGTGTAAAACTAGCCAAAGGCGTCACAACAGAGAGAAAAGAAAAAAAAAAAAAAAAACAGCACTTACTATAATTTGAATGCATCTCCTCAATCTCTTCCTCAGACTGATTCTTTGTGAAAACCATGACCTGCGAATCAATAAGGTGACAGGAACATTTATGAAAACAAAGTGGAAGGCAAAGTCTTTGTAAAATGTTAAACTGTCAGTAACGGCAAACTTTTAATTACACCTTTTAAGGTATAAAAAGTTTTTTTTTTTTTCTGAAATTGGAACAAATAAATGTTTCACAAATTCTGAATTTGCAACTAAAATGCCATGTTTTTCTTCAGTGATAAAAACACTCAATTGCCTTTACAGCTAGGATTACCAACTCTTATGAAAAAAGTAAGAAAACCCGCAAAATGAATAACAGATCTTCAGCTCTCTTTGGTAAATAAATACTTACAGGTTTAGACTTCTCCTGCATCTGACTTCTCATCTTCTCATTGGCCTCCACCTCTCTAGCAATCTCTTCAACTGTTGACAGCACAGAAAAAAATCTTTGAATCACCAGTATTATAAAATGCAGGGGTGATCAATGATGTTACAGTGCAAACAAAATAAACAACCAGTGGGAGCAGTGCCTTGCAAAATAATTCGTATTCCATTTGGTACAATAACAAACTTCACAATGTTTTAAAGGGATTTTATTAAACAGACTCAAAGACATTAAAAAAAACTGAAGTGGCAAGAGAAGATTTTTTCTGTTATTGAGCATCTGAAAGGTGTGGCATGCATACCACCTTTAAACCTAACCACTGGAGAAGGTTGAGTTTCTAGATTAGAGTTCATAACCAAGAATTCACCGTCTCTCAACCAATCAATGCTCTGAGAAAATAAAAATGCAAACAAGAAGGCGGGGCCATGACCAGCGTCTCATCGTTTTCTCCTCCTCAACAGGCAACATCCCTTATGTCCAACTGTGAGCAGAAAACATTTTAGAGTAATCACAGAATTGATACTTAGCTTAAATAGAGACAAATTACTCTAGGATGCTCCTGTCAGAAGAAGGCTATAAATTAATGTCAATTGCGTCTCTGAATTAAAACTTACTACCTCTGAAATGATCTCATCCTCTAAGAAGAATGTCTGATCACAATGCATACCGTAGTACCCTCAAACTGCTACACACCGAGTCTGGACAGCAGAAAATGACATTTACAATATCAACCTACTGAAGTGAATCCTTTTTATCTTTGCAAGTTAATTAATGCAAAAAAAAGAAAAGAATTCATAACAGCTGGAATTCTTGCAAATGGTAGGTGCTTTCATGGTCTAATACTTTAATTGATATTCATAACCATATTAATATATTCAATCACTGTTTCTTTTTTTTAATTACAGCCATCCTTTCTTCCTGCCTTACTGTGGTTAGTCCTCTGATTCTATTTGCACCTTTTTTGCAGGTACACAAAGTGACTTCAGGTTGACCACCTTCACAGAATGAATTAAGCTTCTTCCTCCACATCACAGCCACTAAAGCCACAGCTCTCAAGGAAATGCTTGAAACGTCAAACTTGTGTGTTTTAGTTCATTTTTATTCAGTACCTCCTGGAGAGAAACAAAAACAAAAATGGTGCTCATGACTGAAACATAAGACCTACACAAAAGTAAAACAATCACTTCAACAAATGATGACTCCCTGGAGAAAATGTTCTCATCGTTTTTAAACAATATTCTTCAAGTGCATTCCCATGTCTTTGGAAGTAGCGCCCTTTAAACAAGTATTCCAGACATTCCTGGTTGATCTGTTCAAACAATTACATACAAATATAGATAAAATATGAAAGTGGAGTCATCAAACTGTTCATTAAGGGATAGAGAGGTAAAAGCAAAAGACCCCGTGATGATGCAGGCTGAGCCTAGAGTGTAATTATCCACAGTGAAATAAGACCTGTACTGACGGGGGCTGGAAGGAAACTCAGTGAGGAAGAAGTTATTACTCCAAAAGCATAACAGCAGCAGAAAAAAAGGCCAATTTACAGTTTGTAGTTAAGGACAAAGTTGTTATTATTTGGAGACATTTCCTGTGGTCTAATGAAACCAACACTGCAGTGTTTGGCCATAATGAATATTTGGAGAACAAAGGGGGGAATGTTGCCAGCATGAGCACACCTTCTCAGTTGTGAAGTGCAGAGGTGGCAGCTGCCTACCGACCTGACTCAACAAAGTGCAAATGCAGTACAAGCGAATATTAAGCAAATTTATTTCTCATTTTTGTTATTGTATTTTAGATCTTGTGAATCTGCAGGCTTTGAACTTGTCTGTCACTTTGCTGTTGGCACACCTGCATTTCCCCACTGAGGGACAATAAAGGATATTTCTATTATGTTGTAAAAAAAAAAACAAAAAGGATCTTGCTCATCATTCTGCCATTTTGCAAATAGAAATAATTTTTATAATCCTAACTGACCTAACGTAAAACAAAATTATTATTTGATGTCAAAGGACAAAAAAAAAATGTCAATGTGTATTTTCATACATACAGTACTTGTAATTATCCGGCTTCAGATGTATTTACAAAGACAAGGCTGTCTCACCTGATTTAGGCTTCAGGGAGTCGCACTGCGAGTTGTACAAGTGGACAAACTCTTTGTGTCTTTTGATCAGCTGGTCCCGAGAACCCTGCATTGACAGATGGCAGTCCTTCAACCTCCTCTTCAGATCCTGCACTGAAAGGAGATTGTACACCAGCTTTGCCATCGGACGCATGGTCGTGCCTTGAGAGCTGCAGGAGACAAATGAACAGTTTATGCACAGGATTAAAAAGTTATTATGCAGTTCTTCCTAGGATGGACAAGTTAATTACTGATATTAGAACAACAATGAAAATGCAAGGTTAATCAAATACACCACATATATTAAAATTATATTGTCGAATGATTATAGATAAATAAGACACCTGCCGTTAATTATGATAAAGCAGTGGGTACACTGCTGCACTAACCGAAGCACATTGATGCCTTACAAATCAACAATCAAAATGGTTTCAAGGGCAGCTTTGAAAAAGATCAATCACTTTAATAAAGTCACACATTGCATACTGATGCAGCCTGCAGCCAAGATGAGGTCCGTGACATTAAATGCTTTTTACAGGCAGAGACGGTTTGCAAATATAAGATAATCATTTACCCTAACATCACCCAGAACAAAGAGACACTAAAGGGACAGAAGAGACTTAAAGCAGAACTCCAGCAAGAATGAAAATGAGAGCCCAGAAGTTTTGACTCATTTGTTGCCAAAGTCAGACAGGTGACATTAGTAACCACTGGTTCAAAATCAATAAGAGTGCTTTACAACCGAGGCCAATGCAGGTGGGACAAAAATGCTATTTTATTCCATCATAATAAAATAGGTTGATCATAATTTCAACCTTTAATGTCACTAATAAGGCAGAAAACACAACATGATTCAGCACATTAAAGCACACAGCAGGTTTTTATCAGGTAACCTTAGCTATAAATGTCGTTTTGTTATCCAACTTATATCGAGTTCAAGTAAATACAGAAATAAAGCAGTATTGTTCACAAATAAGTCTTTTAAAATTAATGAATCTTAGCCTTATTTTTATTAAAAAGTATGTTTCTACAGAATTTGGTTTGTCATTTTTTTGTCAGATCCTGCCGTTTCATCTATATCTTTGCTTAGGAATTTGCATCAAATTCAAAATAAAGGTAAATAAATGGTTAAAGGTAACTTTTTTATATATATATAATTATTAATAATTATTTTAGCAACATGAGGAATTGACAAACTTCTACTGACAGGCTGCATCACAGTGTGGGGTACTGGAACAGCACCAGTCAGAGCCGGAAAGCACAACAGAATGTCGTGAGATGGGTAGAGGACATCAGCAGTTAAAAAGGAGCCGTCATCCGTTTTGCTTCCATTAAGTTTATGAAATTATTAAAGTATAATAACTTGACTCCTTTACCTCCTTAGGCTTTCCTTCTTTTCCCCGCTGGAAAGACACGTGTCCAGATGTTTGTTGATAAAGTGCTGCGTCACACTAACAGAGCACACAGGACACTCAACTGGAAAACAAAATAAAAAAAAGGTTAGGATGAAGGCTTTGTTAGCATCTTAATCGACACTCAACACTAATTAATCATTTTAGATTCTTTACTGCCAAGCTTAATGTGACTGCAGAGCATAATGAATCTTAACTCGGTGCCAGCCTATTATGTTGTCACAGCAAACTGCATTGGTGACCATACTCATTCAAAAGGGTAAATACGTGAAATTACTTATCATAACCACCAGAGAACCGTGATTAATGATTCTAATCATCAACTACACGTCAGAAAAACAGCAATACTTACAGGGGAACAGTAAATAATAAGATGTCTCCTTAATTACAAGACGTTATATTTTCACTTAGCAAAAGCATATAACCACTTAAAAACTCACAACTCATGAAAATTCATACATCACATCTAAAGTCAAAAGAATAAAACTGCAATCAGCTTGACTGAAATTTCTGAAGTATAGCAGAAATAGGAATTTACATTTAGAGCTGCACAACACACTGAATTGCACTCATGCAGATGAAATGAATGCAATATTTGGTAAGTTTCAGTGTCTTGGGCCGTGAATTCAAACTATTTATTTACCATCATTATATTGGTACCTTCTGAATGGTCATTATCTTTTCATGCCATGCCTGCTTTTCTAAAACTGTGCAGGAATATTCATGATCATGTGAAATTTGATTCATCACTGCAAAGCTTAAACAGCAAAGCTGACATCAGCTCAACATGGCAAGAAAACCAGTTTAGAAATCATCTAAAGTAGAACTGTTCAAACCTGAAAGATTGTTTAAAAGGAATCATCAAATCAGTCAAAGATCAGGATTGGGGAATCTGACTGACATTGCTGCATTTTTAGTAAAAAAAACATCTACCAACACAGTATACCTTGATGCACTGTTTTTAATTGTGCTTTGATGCATAAATGCAAATAATCTTAAAACTCAAATTTTCTATTATATTTAAAACTATGTTCTATATTAAAAAGACTGCTGCACATTTTCTCTTGGATGCCTTATGTTTAGGAACAAAAGAGAAAATACAATCTGCAGGAAACTGGTATTGACCAGAAAAAGCCTGATCAGTACATCTTTAAAAAAAAAAATGAATAAAGTGTAATCATCTTCTTTCCTGGAAGTTTAAAGACCTGTAGCTCCTCTCTCGTCCTCAGGGCTACGCATGGGATCATTATGTGGTGCTGTATTGCAGCTCCAAATGTGCCTTTCCATTCCTCGTTTTTTCCTCATTTCATTCAGTGGCAAGAGAGGCAGAAAATGATATAAAAAGGAGCAAAAAAAAAAAAAAGCAGCTAAAAAGGGCAACATGCTCCAAAGCTAAAATGGCTGCACCTTTGATTACGGGCTTTCTATCTTTTGATGGCGATGAGGAATGTGCCATCTCCAACCCAGGAGTCAGACAAGACGTGACCTGCTGTTTCAGGGACATCAGGACCTTGATGGACGGTTCCTCCACATCCACTGGTTCCTCCTTCACAACCGCTGACATTTGAGCTTTTCCAGAATATAGGTCAGAGCCCTTTGCTCTACAGCTCGGTGTTCTCTGCACTTCTCCCCGATGAACATCCTGATGAGTTTCTTTACCGGGAGGTGTTCTGGCCTTCTTTTGGAAAAAGTGACTTAAAATGGAACTGCCGGACCTCTGGCTGTTCTCCCTGGGAGTTTTGCATTTGGTAGCGGAAGCTGGGGTCGTTGGCGATATTGGAGGAGATTCAAAGTTAGCTTTTAACAACTGCTCCCTAGGGGGAAAAAAATAACAAAAGCAAAGCAAATAAAAAGTTAAATATTAAACAAAAAATAGATATACATATGTATAGTTCATGCAGGGAAACAAACATACATTAAGCATATTGAGCACATCTAAAAGAACCTATATCCACCAGTACCTGCTTGTGTGACATTTGAGAGCACTTTAAGGAAATCTGCCAGAGCTCAGTTATTCTATGGCTCGTCTGCAGAGCTAAAAAAGGAGACACTTTGGCCACCGTCTTGGAAAAGTGGAAAGCAAACAAACTGCAGCGGGGCCATCGCTTGGCAATAAAACGAACTCAATGAGGTGTGTGATGTTCTGCTTTCCATATCTAAAACTCCTTGGTGCTTACTGTTTCCATTAGGGCAGGTTCATGCTCACGCATGTGTGTTACCAGAGACAGACAGAGACACACACACACACACACACACACACACACACACACACACACACACACGACCAGTGTGATGGGGGGAACAGGCTCCTCCCCTGACACTTTTCCTGGTAGCATTCATCCTTAACACTTCACACACTCAGACAGGTAGAGTCTACAACAGTCACAACAGAAACCAAAATCAAAATGAGTGATTAGTTGTTAATCTTATAAATTCCTTTCATACCTCCCTGCAGTACATCTAATGATGAATTCACTGTTACCAGTTGTGTTTTTAACCATAAAAAATATAAATCACTTAAAAGTTATGCAGCATTGTATTTACTCAGTTTAGTGCTCAAACACCGAAGGCTGTTCCTTCGTAGTGTCAGAAAACATCAGTTCGTTAAACTGAGTAACGAACTGATGTTCGTTACTCAGTTCGAACATCAGTTCGAACTGACACTGTTATGTTCGAACATAACAGTCTCAATGACACTTAAAGGAAGATAATGTTATTGCTGATGTGTCGTTAAGGGCACAAACAACTACAATCCATTTTTAAAAATGTAAAACTAAAAAAACAATTTACTGTCTTCAAAATTGATACCGCTTTTAGCTTTATATTTTCAGAGATGGGCGTCTCATCAGTAAAAATTCCTGTTGGAATAAAAATAATTTTAAATCAAAATCTACCAGAGGCATCACATTTTCACTTTATTTGCTAAACTTTTATTATTTTTTTTAATAAACACAACTTCAATTACATTATTTTGCTACTGTGAAGACTGAAGACAAATTAATACATTTTACAACTTTTTGGAATTTTTAACAAGGTAGTATGTTTTTTTTTTTTTTTCATTTATTAATATGACTGTGGTGGAGACCAGGTAATCCATGTTTTTTGAAAAAAATGATCTTAAATATGATGTGAACTTATTAAAAATGTAATCTATGTTTAGATCAGCCTCAACTCATTTCTTTCCTGATAAAATATGACCACATCTATAATTCATTAGTGAGCAGCAGAAAGGAGAGCACTCATTGTTTCCGATATTAAGCTCAGAAGTATCTGCAGTGTCTGCAACCTGCTGTTAAATTATACAACTGCCCTTATAGGGGCAGAAATCAAAAATCAAAAAAAAGAAAGAAAACAAGTCAAATTGTCAGACGTGAATCAAGTTTTCCCTCGACAGCAACAACTGAACATTTAAGTTTTTCACTCACAACCAAACCGATTCTTCTGAGTGTGCAGTGCGGAATAATTGCCGTAAATTACAAGTGCATCATGAACGTTTCAGAAAAATATATTTTATAAAATGCATTTGAGAAAACCTCATCTCTTAGCGAACAGAAACTTGCACAGTTCTGATTTAAAAAAATGGCAACTTCAGAGCAAGTTGGCCGACTGTCTGCTCTAGTCCTTTCATTTCTATTAGGAATCTCTATACGGATGCAAAAATAGATGTAAAAAAAAAAATTAATCGATAAAACTTCAACTCAACTTAAACTGTCTACACATTGGTAAGTGTGTAGAGACAGTAGGCTTAAATACATCTTAAAAGTGCCTCAATTAGTTAAGTTTGGTGGAAATTAAACACATTTACCAGCAAAGTTCAAAACCAGTTTACAAGTAAACTAATATGAGGAGAGACTGTATGATGAGTGGCAGCTATAGCTATGTATTAATGAACCACTGTGGTAGCCGCTGACTGTTCGGCTTCTGCTTTAATGCCAGTAAATTATGGTCATCATCCAAAAACTACCTAATGCAGTATTTTCACACTGAGAGGCCGATCCCTGAACATATACAACTCCACAAAACAGGTGTTTGAAATAATTGTCCTAAAACATGTTCTGCACTGATGGGTTCCTACTGCAGGCAAAAACTAGAACTCATAGAAAGGGCAGTATGGCCCCAAACCGTGTACACTTTCAGCACCTGGCGTTCCCACATGGTCTAATGTTCAAGCATTTAAAAAAAGAAGTCAGACTCTGCTTATCTTGCGAGGTTAGATGAGATCGGACGCTCTGAATAGGTGAGAAACCCGCCAACTTTCCCACTTGGAGTTGTTACTTTTCAGGATCTTTCTGTACATTTTAACTTTTGACTAAAATAATACAGATAATAACTCTGTTTTAATCAATTATGCTGTACCAATGGAGAGATTTTGTTATTATTTATTTATCGTTTTTATGATGTTCAGGGTGTACCCAGTCTCTTGCCCGATGACCACAAGAGGTATCTACAAGCCCCACCAAAATCCAGGAAGGAAGAAAGAATGGATGAACACTTTTCCTCTTTTTTTTTTTTAAGTTTTGAATATTTTGGTGCCATTACATTATTTTCAGTTTTGTCTTTTGTCTCTTTTCCTCAAACATAAGAATGAGGAGAATGAAATAAATAAAAGCGCTCTCGGTTACAGGGTCTGAAAGCCACATCATATTAGAATACCGATCTAGAACTATGTCTACATAAAAACAGCACTTTATTACGACTGGGCCACTTACAAGAAATTTCCCCTCGCAGATGCCCAGAGCCGGACAACAGGAAATTAAACTCTGGAGCAAAGAACGGCAGCGTAACCCACTTATTCATAACAGCGATGACGATCAGAGGTTCTGCTGTTGGCGGTGAAACCCTTCATCGAGTCGATGGTGTGACATGATTGATGGAGGAGACGAATATTGCAGCTTATTGACAGATAATAGCACTCAAGCGTTCTGTCAGCCTTTCAGCCAAAACAGTGAAGACAATATTAAAGACACAGTTTCAAAGATCAGTATGAGAATTCCCCCCCTCAAGAGAGAAGAGCTCATTTGTGAGCTCATTCAGTCGAAATAAGACGAGTCATTTGTTTTATTTCTAGTAAAAAATAATTTGTGATCTTAAACCTGAAGAATAACATCAACATCAGGCCTTATGTTGCTGGAAACAACTTTACTTTTGTGCTCATAATGTCACACTGCATGTAAGCAGGCCAGCATTTATCAGTTTGTCCATGACAGGCAGTGAATGAAAGCAGGTGGAAAGCTGCACCCATGAGGCAGGTGTCAACTATAACAAGACGATCTGGTCTCAGGCTATTTTTTCTTTCTCCTTACCCTGTCCACACGCCACTTGGGAAAAACTCGACTTTAAAAGAACTGCAGAGCTTCCTGTAACCCAGCTTGGACACTGCTACCACTATTTGTACCCTGATGTAATAAAAAACAAAAATAAATCTACAAAACACTCAAGTGTGTGTAAAGGTATATTACACAGAACTTGACAACATGACCTCAGCTGAGGGGAACAAATTCCCAATGGATTTACAAACAAATTAGAAAGATTACACGAAACCAATAACAGCTTTTATTTCCTAAAGTGCTGGTACCTTGGGGAGACACAGAGACATCCCATCAATAACTGTGTAATTCCATGAAATCACCATGGCAATCATTTTTCCTCCCAGGTTTTAGAAGCATTAAAAACAAATAGAAGACATATTGAGGCAATGCATTCACGTTGGCAGTAAAGTCAGCCTGATTTCCTGCTCTGCTGCTGGTATTTCTGCTAGCTTGCCTCTAAAGAAGTGACTCTTGACACACACCGACTCCACAAACATTTTGAATGACGGGAACTGATGACGGGGGAATTTTAAAGCAAATTTATATATATATATAGATCTAGTTGAATAAGCTTAGCTTTGCTCCATTGTTCTCTCCTCCCATCCAGTGGGTGAGTGTCCCCTAAGCTGAGCTAGCCCACCGGTTACCCACCCCTCCGAAGGAAGAAGTAAAATAAATCTCTCCAGAAATAAAGAAATAAGCCACGTCTGGCTGAAACAATATGCATTGTTTTGATCCTTGCTCCCTAACTGTGCAGGCTGTCAGAGAAAAAACACTGAAAAAAACATGAAAGAATAATTTACTTTGACGATGCTGTGTGCAACCCTGCAGTTTTAGTTGCAAAGAAAGCTTCATCTTTCTCTAGACGTGACAGTTACTATTTGACACAAGCGGTTCCTCACCTCGCAGCTTGAAAGTTAACGACCAAGTCATCCAACAGACGGTTGTTTCGTAAGTCCTGTTCTGTCATTTGCTAAAAGAGAGATGAAAAATGCAGCATTAAAAACACGTCATTATTGGAGTTACAATTTTGATATTTCACTCATAGAAAATTAGGACAACTTAAAAGTTGCATTTATTTCTTTAATTTAAATCAAAAAAGTGAAACTCATTATATGGATTCATTACACACAGAGTGATATACGTCAAGTCCTTCTTTTTTCTTTTCCATCATTTTGATGCTCATTATGATCACTGTGGAAGCTACGCGCTGAACCTCAAACAACGAGGATTCAGGGTCTCTCCATCCTACCTTCCACCTCTGAGACCTTGATTCCAAATGAAATGCAAATTTACTTTCATCTAGTGGTTCCTGAAGCGCTGTCTCCACGTTGTGAATCTTCTTCACATTTTTTTTTTTTTTTTGAACAAGCTTTGCATCGCAATCTTCTCAAGGCTGTAGTTATTCCTCATGCTTGTGCATTTTTTCCTACCACGTTTTCCCCTCAGTTCAACTTTCCATTAATATGTCTGCATGCAGCACTCTGAACAGTGCACTTCATTAGCGTTCGCATTCTGTGGCTTACCCTTCATTCAACGGGTCTCTAAGACTGTTGATTGAACAAACTAGAAATCACCCGTAACGACAAGATTAAGAGAAAGAAGTGATTGAAATGAGTGACTGTTGAATAAATCTGGGTTATTACTCAGTTTCACTTCCTGAATCAAATTAATGAATTAAATGAAGTATTCGAATATATTTAAATTTATTGCGATGCACGTAACTGACAAAATGTCTAATTCGTGTCGATACTTACCGAGTTGCAAACTGGACAGAGCAGCTTGTAGGACAAAAACTTTCTGATGCACAAAGAGCAAACTGGAAAATGAAAAACAAACAGACCTGTACTTATTCTAAAAGCAAATAGATCCACTTTTGTTTAAATTGTTTCAATTAATATAGGTAAAAA